>NC_142568.1:24652500-24725967 GCF_041283825.1 Pyrus communis | reverse complement strand
ACCAACCTAAACCCTAAACCCTAAACCCTAAACCCTACAACCCTAAACCCTAAACCCTAAACCCTAAACCCTAAACCCTAAACCCTAAACCCTAAACCCTAAACCCTAAACCCTAAACCCTAAACCCTAAACCCTAAACCCTAAACCCTAAACCCTAAACCCTAAACCCTAAACCCTAAACCCTAAACCCTAAACCCTAAACCCTAAACCCTAAACCCTAAACCCTAAACCCTAAACCCTAAACCCTAAACCCTAAACCCTAAACCCTAAACCCTAAACCCTAAACCCTAAACCCTAAACCCTAAACCCTAAACCCTAAACCCTAAACCCTAAACCCTAAACCCTAAACCCTAAACCCTAAACCCTAAACCCTAAACCCTAAACCCTAAACCCTAAACCCTAAACCCTAAACCCTAAACCCTAAACCCTAAACCCTAAACCCTAAACCCTAAACCCTAAACCCTAAACCCTAAACCCTAAACCCTAAACCCTAAACCCTAAACCCTAAACCCTAAACCCTAAACCCTAAACCCTAAACCCTAAACCCTAAACCCTAAACCCTAAACCCTAAACCCTAAACCCTAAACCCTAAACCCTAAACCCTAAACCCTAAACCCTAAACCCTAAACCCTAAACCCTAAACCCTAAACCCTAAACCCTAAACCCTAAACCCTAAACCCTAAACCCTAAACCCTAAACCCTAAACCCTAAACCCTAAACCCTAAACCCTAAACCCTAAACCCTAAACCCTAAACCCTAAACCCTAAACCCTAAACCCTAAACCCTAAACCCTAAACCCTAAACCCTAAACCCTAAACCCTAAACCCTAAACCCTAAACCCTAAACCCTAAACCCTAAACCCTAAACCCTAAACCCTAAACCCTAAACCCTAAACCCTAAACCCTAAACCCTAAACCCTAAACCCTAAACCCTAAACCCTAAACCCTAAACCCTAAACCCTAAACCCTAAACCCTAAACCCTAAACCCTAAACCCTAAACCCTAAACCCTAAACCCTAAACCCTAAACCCTAAACCCTAAACCCTAAACCCTAAACCCTAAACCCTAAACCCTAAACCCTAAACCCTAAACCCTAAACCCTAAACCCTAAACCCTAAACCCTAAACCCTAAACCCTAAACCCTAAACCCTAAACCCTAAACCCTAAACCCTAAACCCTAAACCCTAAACCCTAAACCCTAAACCCTAAACCCTAAACCCTAAACCCTAAACCCTAAACCCTAAACCCTAAACCCTAAACCCTAAACCCTAAACCCTAAACCCTAAACCCTAAACCCTAAACCCTAAACCCTAAACCCTAAACCCTAAACCCTAAACCCTAAACCCTAAACCCTAAACCCTAAACCCTAAACCCTAAACCCTAAACCCTAAACCCTAAACCCTAAACCCTAAACCCTAAACCCTAAACCCTAAACCCTAAACCCTAAACCCTAAACCCTAAACCCTAAACCCTAAACCCTAAACCCTAAACCCTAAACCCTAAACCCTAAACCCTAAACCCTAAACCCTAAACCCTAAACCCTAAACCCTAAACCCTAAACCCTAAACCCTAAACCCTAAACCCTAAACCCTAAACCCTAAACCCTAAACCCTAAACCCTAAACCCTAAACCCTAAACCCTAAACCCTAAACCCTAAACCCTAAACCCTAAACCCTAAACCCTAAACCCTAAACCCTAAACCCTAAACCCTAAACCCTAAACCCTAAACCCTAAACCCTAAACCCTAAACCCTAAACCCTAAACCCTAAACCCTAAACCCTAAACCCTAAACCCTAAACCCTAAACCCTAAACCCTAAACCCTAAACCCTAAACCCTAAACCCTAAACCCTAAACCCTAAACCCTAAACCCTAAACCCTAAACCCTAAACCCTAAACCCTAAACCCTAAACCCTAAACCCTAAACCCTAAACCCTAAACCCTAAACCCTAAACCCTAAACCCTAAACCCTAAACCCTAAACCCTAAACCCTAAACCCTAAACCCTAAACCCTAAACCCTAAACCCTAAACCCTAAACCCTAAACCCTAAACCCTAAACCCTAAACCCTAAACCCTAAACCCTAAACCCTAAACCCTAAACCCTAAACCCTAAACCCTAAACCCTAAACCCTAAACCCTAAACCCTAAACCCTAAACCCTAAACCCTAAACCCCTAAACCCTAAACCCTAAACCCTAAACCCTAAACCCTAAACCCTAAACCCTAAACCCTAAACCCTAAACCCTAAACCCTAAACCCTAAACCCTAAACCCTAAACCCTAAGCCCTAAGCCCTAAGCCCTAAGCCCTAAACCCTAAGCCCTAAACCCTAAACCCTAAACCCTAAACCCTAAACCCTAAACCCTAAACCCCTAAACCCTAAACCCTAAACCCTAAACCCCTAAACCCCTCAACCCTCAACCCTCAACCCTAAACCCTCAACCCTAAACCCTCAACCCTCAACCCTCAAACCCTAAACCCTCAACCCTCAACCCTCAACCCTCAAACCCTAAACCCTAAACCCTGAACTGAGGCATTGAGGTGGTGCGCTTATCGAGGCAAAAATGGGTACGCTTTTTAAGGTAAAATACACATGGTTGGCAAGTTAAAAAGTGGCACACTTGTCAAGGTGATGATATGGCTCACTTGTCGAGGTAGAAATGGGCAAGCAAATCGAGGCAGAAAGGTGCATGATTATCGAGGCGATGATGTGGCATGATTGTCAATGCAAAAATAGGCACGCTTGTCGAGGCGCTTACGTGGTATGCTTGTCAAGGTGATGACATGGCATGCTTGTCGAGACAATGATGTAGATCGTTTGTCGATGTGATGATGTGGCGCGCATGTCAATGCAGTGACATGACACACTTATCAAGGAATGTTTATCAAGATTGTGACGTGGCGCGCTTTTGGAGGTAGAAAGAGGCACTGTTATCGATGAGGTGACATGGTGCACTTTTCGAGGAACGCTTATATGGTCGATGACTTGGCCCACTTACAGAGGTAAAAATGGGCACGTTCATCAAGGCGATTATGTGGCGCACCTGTGGAGAATGTGATGTGGCACGCCTGTCAAGGTAGAAAGGGGCACGCTTATTGAGGGAGGGAATAGGCACGTTTATCGATGAGGTGACGCGGTACGCTTATCGAGGCAAAAAATGTCACTCTTATAGTGGTTGAAAAGGGCGTGCTTATCGAGGCGATGGCGTGGCGTGCTTGTCGAGCAACGTTTATCAGAGCAATGACGTAGCACGCTTGTCAGGGCAAAAGGAAGCACGCTTATCGAGGAGGTGACATGGCACGCTTATAGATGAATGCTTATCGAGGTGATGATGTGGCATGCTTGTCAAAGTAGAAAGGGGCATGCTTATCAAGGCACACTTATCAACCCTAAATCCTTTTCAAGAAATACTTATTAGGGCGGTGCCATGGCCCGCTTGTCGAGGCAAAAAGGGGTACACTTATCGAGACAAAGAGGGAACATTTATCGAGGTATACTTATCGATGCAGAAAATGGGCATGGTTGTCGAGGCAATGATATGACGCGCTTATCGATGCATTAAAAAGCACGCTTATCGAGTTGGTGATGTGGCACACTTTGGATGGTTACTGAACTTGATAAATAGATTTGTTTGTAAAAACAAATCTATTATTGATGTATTTGATACCCATTTTGAACTCAAAGAGTTAACGTCTTACAGAACAAGCTTTTAGGGTCTCATTTAGTTGTAGGGAAAGCAATGAGATGCAGTTATACGTCCACTTGATGAAACTCTTAGGACGATTACTGAACCTGATGAAGATCATTGTTCATTATGATGCAGTAACTTTGTAGGTTGAAGCTTTAGACGACGGGTTGAAGCTTCAGGTAATAGGTTAAAGTTGTATGCAGCGGGTTAACGTTGTAAGCAACGGGTTGAAGCTTTAGGCGACAGGTTAAAGCTTTACGCGACAGGTTTGGGGTTTAGTTTGGGGTGTAGCATTTAGTTTTGGTTTAGGGTTTAGTTTAGGGTTGAAGCTTTAAGCAAAGGGTTGAAACTTTATGCGATAGGTTTAGGAAGGTTTGGGGGGTAGGGTTTAGTTTTTGTTTAGGGTATAGTTTAGGGTTAAAGCTTGACGCAACGGGTTGAAGAGTTTAGGGTTTGGGAGGTAGGGTTTAGTTTTGGTTTAGGGTTTAGGGAGTAGGGTTTAGGGAAAGTGGTGACAGAGTAACTATGGGTAGGAAGATCGTGTGAATCTAAATCCTGCATGAAAATCTAGGGAAAGTGGTGACAGAGTAATTAGCGGCAAGTGACCTTTCATCTTGTATTGAAATACTTCATACCCATTTTGAACTCAAAGATCTTGAGTCATCATCAAGGCAATGAGATGCAAGCAGTTGTACTTCCACTTGATGAAACTTTTTGGACGATTACTGAACACTGAATTGAAATAGCTTGTTTTTCAAAACAAATCTATTATTGATTTAATGCACCCCTTATTGAGGTTATTTACTCTCACTCCTAACAAGGCATTGCATTTGATCTCACAAATTGATGAAACTCTTAGGACGATTACTGCACCCATCGTTATTTACTTTCACTCCTAACAAGGCATTGCTTTTGATCTCAAATTGCACGTAAATCATCATCATCATCATCTTTCTTCTTTATTGCCAACTCTTTGATAAGAAGGGTTTAGGGTTGATCATGGGCTTATGGTTGATCATGGGCTCAATAGGCCACAATGGCAAACAACGCAAATGAAGTTTTACGTTATGCTAAACTTCATATAGAAGAGATTATAAACCTCATTTTGTCTGATGTGTTTGATAGAGTCATTTACTAAGTCGTGTATTTTGATTTTCATATCCTTAATTGCTTTACCAACCCATTTTGAGCTATCTCTACGACTGATCATAGCTTCAAAATCCTGGACAAGAGTAGCATCCCCAAATTTCTCAACCTTATTAGGTTCATCAGTAATGCTAAGATGTCTCATTCGTTATTTACTTTCACTCCTAACAATGCATGGTTTTTCATATCCTTAATTGCTTTACCAACCCATTTTGAGCCATCTGTACGACTTATCATAGCTTCAAAATTCTAGATAGGAGTAGCTTCCCAAATTTTCCTCACCCTTGAGTTCCTTGGATGCAATTAATCCACAAAAACCAAAAACGCTTCTTCCTCGCAGAATTTACATAGATTGTGCAAGAAATAGTTCAGGACAAATGATAGGTGTGACATCCCACATCACCCAGGGGAGTGATCCTTATATGTATATTCTCATCCCTACCTAGCACGAGGCCTTTTGGGAACTCACTGGTTTCGGGTTCCATCGGAACTCCGAAGTTAAGCGAGTAGTGCGCGAGAGCACTCCCATGATGGGTGACCCACTGGGAAGTTCTCGTGTGAGTTCCCAGAAACAAAACCATGAGGGCGTGGTCAAGGCCCAAAGCGGACAATATCGTGCTACGGTGGTGGAGCAGGCCGGGGAAGTGATCCGCCCCGGGCCGGGATGTGACAATTTGGTATCAGAGCCTAACCCTGGTCGTGGTGTGCCGACGAGGACGTCGGGCCCCTAAGGGGGGTGGATTGTGAGATCCCACATCGCCCAGGGGAGTGATCCTTATATGTATATTCTCATCCCTACCTAGCAAGAGGCCTTTTGGGAACTCACTGGCTTCGGGTTCCATCGGAACTCCAAAGTTAAGCGAGTAGCGCGCAAGAGCACTCCCATGATGGGTGACCCACTAGGAAGTTCTCATGTGAGTTCCCAGAAACAAAACCGTGAGGGCGTGGTCGAGGCCCAAAGCGGACAATATCGTGCTACGGTGGTGGAGCGGGCCGGGGAAGTGGTCCACCCCGGGCCGGGATATGACAATAGGAGCATATTTAGGCGACTTAGTTAGCTTGTTTTTGTGCATTTATGTTGTTAGTTCGTAGTTATTTTAGTAGTTTAAGCTATTTTCGTGTGTTTTTAGGTTCATATGGCTAAGGAAGCAAAAATGTGCATTTTGGAGCAAAATTGGACTTGGAATGGATAGCCTATGCTTGGAGCAAAAGGAATGGACGAAATTGAAAACCTAAAGGTGTTAGGATTCCTAATCACAAGAGGAATCCTAGTCGAAGAAGGTTTCCTACTTGAAGTAGGAAAGTTAAGCCAAGGTTTCCTATTTTGGTTTAACCTTTCCTAAACCTTAAAGACTCCATGTTTCAGCAACATTAAAGACTTCTATACATTCTAGGACATAAACCAAACTCTCCTTGCAACATGACAAGCCTTGCCGTGCATCTCATTGTCTTTCCCTTCCTTGTCGTGCAAGAGAGGTCCTTGTTTCCTATTCTAAGTCATTAAAACACATTTCCTTTTCACCTCAATCTCAGCCACACCTCACATACCTTTTCTATCTCAAATCCTTACCTAAATTCTAGCATTTAAATCACATTCCTTTTTTCCTATCCTTTGCCGCAAGTTCCCTTCCTTTTCCCTTTTAGTTTTTGACTTTATGACTCCTTTTCCTAATGGATTTGGGGTCTAAATCATTTCCTAAACTATGTAATAAACTCTAGGGATTCTTGCTCCCAAATAAATACCAAGGCCACACCTTTCATTCAACACTAATCACTCTCATACATAACCTACCATCATTCACAGAAACAAGCCCTTTGTCGCAGCCTTCCAACAATCCTTCCACCATTCATACAATTCCATACCTTCACCCAAACATCCACACACCATCCTCAACCTTTGCCGCACCACCCTACCATTCTAAATCCATTCAAAAACCAGAAATCTATCCACAAACCACCCAAGACCTCTTGTGTCGCAACCTTGCAAGGAAGAGAAGAAGAAGAAGAAGCCTTGGACGTTTGTGCATTCACGTTGGAGTGTTGAAGCGTTTTTAGGTGTAATATATCTTTTGTTTCCAATGTTTAATTTAATTTTCCATTGTTTTGTTGTGAACATGAGAGGCTAAACTCGTTTTAGCTAGGGGAGACTTTGCAACCATGATTATGTTTATGATATGAATTGATTAAGTCTAGTTGTGATTACATAAATTGTGAATGCAATTTATTTAACCGTTTGATGGATAACTTATTCTTGTATGTTGATTAGGGAGGCCTACTTAATTTGCATGCTTGAATTTGGTGCTAGAATATAAGGGAATTTCACATAATCGTCACAAACTTATATTCACAAGTAGTTAAGGTTGTTTTCACAATCATGTTAAGTAAATTCCTAGCATGGGTATCATGATGTCATAGTTACAAATGCTTTGTCAATACTTATGATTTTCATTGAACGTAATGATCTTTGATTGTATCTCTATTATGATGTCATGTAGGGAACTTTTGAAGAATGCTTTGGGTTGTCGTATGATGTCATCCAATCCAATAACTTAAGGAAAATCTGAGGGTTAATTAGTGATGTCACGGTTAATCTGGGGTGTTGAGGTTCATGATTTATCGAAAAAGCAACTGGAAATCTATTTATGTTTGAATGTATCATGTGTGGAAAAGTATCCCTTAGCTATCTAATCATCCATTGGTTTTTCCAAATTCGTCAAAATTTGTTTTAAGTCTTTTATTTACTTGTTTTTCTCTTAAATTCGTCCAAAACCAAATCCCCTTTACTTACTTGTTTCAAATCTGTCCAAAAGTATGTTTTTGAGTCTTTTGAGTCAAAACTAATTCTATTTTCGTCTAAACTAAGTCCTAGAGTCTAAATTGAGTCTTTTTTATTGTCTTGAGTTGTTTTGGGTCTTTTAAGTTTGTTTTGAGTCATATAAGTTTAGTTAAGAGTCTTTTGAGTTTGTTTAAGTGTTTTTAAGCATATTTTTGTATCTTTAAGTCAGTTTTCATTAGATTAGCAATCCCTCCTAATCCCCGGCCTAGAACGATCTCTACTTATATCTATACTATAATTGTCAAAAAGAGAGTTTAATTTGAGTGCTATCTTTTATCACATCAACAAACCTTTGTGGAAGTTAAATATGCATTAAGGTAAAAAAAACAATTTAACATGTCTCCATTTACATTTCTTTATAATTTACCATTATACTCAGAAGTAAACATGCATCAATCACAACCAACATCATCTTGAGTTGAGGTCAAGCCAACCAGATGCAAGCTAAACACGACAGGTTCACGTTGTCCGTGACGGGTTTAAGATTTGAGCGACGGGTTAAAGCATTCCATGATCGGTTTAAGCATTCGGCAACGGGTTCAAGCATTCCACATCAGGTTCAAGCATTCCAGGATGAATTAAAGCTAAACGTGACGGGTTCAAGCCAAACCCGACAATTTCTAGCCAAACCAAACGGATTCAAGCTTTCGATGACGGGTTCAAGCTAAATGCGACAGGTTCGAGCCAAACGCAGCGAGTTCAAGCTTTCTGCGACAGGTTCAAGCCAAACGTGGCGGGTTCAAGCTAAACCCTAACGACACGAACCTGAACCCAGACCAACGACTTAGAAAGCAAGGCAAGTCTAGGACACATAAATCGAGGCAAGAGAATGATACACAAATTGAGGTAAGCAAATGACACTATAAACGAGACAGACCAACGACATCCAAATCAAGGCGATCCTAAACCCTAAACTTAGTTGTCCCGCAGAGAAATTAGAAATGAGTAGTTGAAGTTAAATAATCCTTGAAATATATAAAGAACGAAAATTACCTTTTAAAACAAGATTAATATGTAGGCCTATTCTTCGAAAATCCAAAGGTACATCTCATAGGCCATCCCTTAAAGATCATCTCTACCAAAAATATTTAAAAAAAATGAAACTATATGGCCATTGAATTGAAAGAGAAGTGCCCAAAATACAGATTTTCGAATTAATACGGGTGATAAGAACATCTTCCCACTTTATGAGTCTACGAGTTATATTTCAGAAATCCAACTATACACCTCATAGGTCATCCCTTAAAGATCATCTCTCCCAAAAATAAAAATATTATGAAATTATATGCCCCTCGAATTGAAAGAAAAGTTCCCAAAATACAGATTTTAGAATTAATAAGGGTAATGAAAACATCATCCCACTTTATTGGTCTACAAGTCATATTTCAAAAATCCAACTGCATATCTCATAGGTCATCCCGTATATATCATCTTTACCAAAAATAAAAAGAATACAAAACTATATGACTATTGAATTGAAAGAAAAGTGCCCGAAATAAATATTTTTGAATTAATACGAGTAATGAGAACATCATCCCACTTTTTGGGAATACGAGTAATATTTCGAAAATCTAAAGGTACATCTCATAGGCTATCCCTTAAAGATTATCTCTACCAAAAATAAAAAGAATACAAAACTATATGACCATTGAATTGAAAGAAAAGTGCCCGAAATACAGATTTTCGAATTAATACGGATGATGAGAACATCTTCCCACTTTATGAGTCTACAAGTTATATTTAGGAAATCCAACTATACACCTCATAGGTCATCCCTTAAAGATCATATCTCCGAAAAATAAAAGGATTACGAGACTATATGCCCCTTGAATTGAAAGAAAAGTTCCCAAAATATAGATTTTCGAATTAATAAGGGTAATGAAAACATCATCCCACTTGGTCTACGAGTCATATCTCAAAAATCCAACTGCACATCTCATAGATCATCCCTTACAGATCATCTCTACCAAAAATAAAAAGAATATGCAACAATATGACTGTTGAATTGAAAGAAAAGTGCCTAAAATAGAGATTATCGAATTCATATGGGTAATGAGAACATCATCCCACTTTATGGGTCTACAAGTTATATTTCAAAAATACAACCATACATCTCATAGATCATCCCTTAAAGAACATCTCTACCAAAAACAAAAAGAATACGAAATTATATGATTGTTGAATTGAAAGAAAAGTGACACACCCCGACCGAGATTGGAGCGTGCTGGCCGTCACACGAAGGTGACGTAGCCATGTGCACGTGCGGAAGCTAAAAAGTAATAATTAAAAGGTATGAATAATTAAAAACTAGCATACAAAGTACTAAAACAAGTGCTAGTAAGTGAGATACAATTTCAGAGCAGGTCTATAGCAGCCCAAACGAAAAGGACAACAGTACTATGCCCGAAGGCGACCCTACGATGGGGAGTGTCTGTCAGAAACGCCGGAAAGCCCTCAGGGGAAACCACCGCAACGGCTAAGCAACTAGAACCTGGAGGGGCGCAAAACAAAAGCGTGAGTGGGCAAAAACAAAGCTCTTTGAAAACCATTTAGCAAAATACATTCTAACCCCTCGCCGTAAAATCTGTATACTTCCCAGAAAAATAAACATATATACGTATGTATAAATATGCCAAACATGCTCAAGGGTATGCCAATCATGCTCCAGAATATGCCATGTCAAAGCCTCATAATGAAATGTATGTGCTCAGGTATGAATCATATCAATAGCATAACATCTGGCAGCCGGAGTCACCTAACGTGACCTGTACGGCTGCATATAGAGCTCAAATCTCAAACTCAATATCTAAACCTGCCTACGAGTCGGAACCACCTAAAGTGGTCTGTACGACAGGCCTGGGTGTTAATAAGTGCTACGATCACGTGAAGACTGGCGAAGAATCGCGGGTCACCTACAAGTCGGAACCACCTAAAGTGGTCTGTACGACAGGCCTGTGCACCTACCTGGAAACCAAGGTGAGTATAAGGTGCGGGAGGTGAACATCACGTGAAGGACTGTGCCCTGGCCACGGGCGGGAGCACTAACACTGGGGGTGCAGGTTATGAGCTCTCTAACTATCTCAAACCACTACTGAAGCATAAACGTGAATAACGCTTACCTGGCACTTACCTGTGCGTCCACAGCACCCAATATGCATATGTATACGTATGCCACTACTAATGCATGTGATTATGCATAAACGAAAATAAATGGTGCATGGCATAACATAATTAACCCTTTTTAAATCAATTTCTGGGAATATAATTGTATATAGGTATATACGGAAAATAAAAGCCCACTCACTGGTATGTAGAAGGGTCGTAGCCCCCCTGCCTTGCGTGTGCACGCTCGTCCTCGGGGTACGTGTCACCTATATGCGAAATAGCTATAAAAACGTTAACTTTAAAGCACATAACCCATTTCTCGTAATAACTTCTCATACATTGCTCAAAATGGACAAATGAATATACCAACGTGCTCTACACAACCTCAGGATCACAACCATATTTTTAAAATAATTTTTGGACCTCTCACGCGCCCCCACGCGCCGAAATAGGCACGGACCTACGCGCCCCCACGCGCAGCCACGTGCCATGCACACTGACGGCGTCAGTTGACGCCGTCAGGAATATTCTGTCAAAATTCCGGAATATTCCGTTAAATCTAACTGGATACCGTTACTGCCGTTAGGAATATTCCGTTAAACTTAACGGAATATTCTGGTTTCTTCTCCGGTTTACCCTCGCCGGACTCCGGTCGCCGGAAAACTGGGAAAACTTCAAACTCACTATTCTCCTTCGTTTTTCAACCATTTTCTATGATTCTTGTACCAAAAGAAAGCCCTAGACTAGAAGAATCACGTTACACAACTTTTAAAAGCTAAAAACCACACGATCATACCTGTCTCGAAACTCAAAACTCGGCCAACTTCGAACCAGGCCTTCCCGACGTCCAATTTCGTCCAACGAGCTACTCCGACGCTCCTTAGGACCTCACTAAGACACCTACGAGCTCAGAAATCCCAAAAACTCAATGTATAAACTTTGCATGAATAGTACTCAAATCGGCCATTGTTGAATCGACGTGAAAACCAAGGATTTCTCACCTGAAAATAGTATGGCTGTGCTCACCTCGACCTCACGAGTTCAATGGTGTAGTTGGTTCCCTCGATCTGCTAAGGTTTGAGGGTTCTTGGTGTGTGTCCGTACGTTAATGGTGGGAGAGAAGAGAAAGAGAGAGAGACACGGGAGAGACAGAGGGAAAAGGAGAGTGACTGTGTGTGTGTGTGTGTGTGGTCCAACACATGCCACACCACACAAAACAACCCACAACGTGACAAAAACGAACTAGGGGCAATAAGGTAATTTCACACGTGCGTTTTAATAATCCCGGGACGGGATGTCACAAAAAGTGCCCAAAATACATATTTTAGAATTAATACTGGTAATGAGAATGTCTTCCCACTTTATAGGTCTACAAGTTATATTTCGAAAATCGAACTATACATCTCATAGGTCATCCCTTAAAGATCATCTCAGCATAAAATAAAAAGAATACGAAATTATATGACCCTTGAATCAAAAGAAGTGTGCCCAAAATACAGATGTTCGAATCAATACGGGGTAATGAGAATACCATCCCACTTTATCAGTCTACGAGTTATATTTCGAAAATCCAACTGTACATCTCATAAGTCATCCCTTAAATAACATCTCTGCCAAAAATAAACAGAATACAAAACTATATGATTGTTGAATTGAAAGAAAAATAAATTTTCAAATTAATATGGGTAATGAAAACATCATCCCACTTTATGGTTCTACGAGTTATATTTCAAAAATCCAATTTCACATCTCATAGGTCATCCCCTAAAGATCACCTTCACTAAAAACAAAAAGAATACAAAACTATAAGAGCATTGAATTAATAGAAAAATGTCCGAAATATAGATTTTTGAAATAATACGGGTAATGAGAACATCATCCACTTTATGGTCTACGGGTTATATTTCGGAAATCCAACAGTACATCTCATAGGTCATCCCTTCAAGCATATCACTACCAAAAATACAGAGAATACGAAACTATTTGATTGTTGAATTGAAAGAAAACTGTCCGAAATACAGATTTTTGAATTAATACGAGTAATATATCAAAATCCCAACTACACATCTCATATGTCATCCCTTAAAGATCATCTCTGCCAAAAATGAAAAGAATACGAAACTATATGAGTGTTGAATTGAAAGAAAAATGCTCGAAATACAAATTTTCGAATTAATACGAGTAATGAAAACATCATCCCACTTTATTGGTCCACAAGTTATTTTTCGAAAATCCAACTGCACATCTTATAAATCATCCCTTGAAGTTCAACTTTGCCAAAAATAAAAAGAATACGAAACTACATGACTATTAAATTGAAAAGAATACGAAAATCCAACTATACGACTGTTAATCTCACTATATGACTGTTAATGTCACTTCAACACTCGATACGAAAATCCAACTATACATCTCATAGGTCATCCCTTAAAGATCATCTCTGCCAAAAATGAAAAGAATATGAAGCTCTTGACGGTTGAATTGAAAGAAAAGTACCCGAAATACAGATTTTCAAATTAATACGGGTAATGAGAACATTATATCACTTTATTGGTCTACGAGTTGTGTTTCGAAAGTCCAACAGCACATCTCTTAGTTCATCCCTAAAAGATAATCTATGCCAAAAATGAAAAGAATACAAAACTATATGACTGTTGAATTGAAAGAAAAGTACCCGAAATATAGATTTTCAAATTAACACGAGTAATGAGAACATCATCCCACTTTATGGGTCTATGACTTATATTTCAAAAATCTAACAGTACATCTCATAGGTCATCCCTTAAAGATAATCTCTACCAAAAATGAAAAGAATACGAAACTCTTGACGGTTGAATTGAAAGAAAAGTGCTCGAAATATAGATTTTCGAATTAATACGAGTAATGAGAATATCATCCCACTTTATGGGTCCACGATTTATATTTCAAACGTAGGCCATCCTTTAAAGATCACCTCTGCCAAAAATAAAGAGAAACGAAACTAGATGACCCTTGAAATGAAAGAAAAGTTCTCAAAATACAGATTTTCGAATTAATACTAGTAATGAAAACATCATCCCACTTTATGGGTCGATGAGCTATATTTCGAAAATCCAACCGTACATTTCATAGTTCATTCCTTAAAGATCACCTTTGCCAAAAATAAAAAGAATACGAAACCATATGACCATTGAATTGAAAGAAAAGTACTCGGAATGCAGATTTTCAAATTAATACAGGTGATGAGAATATCATCGCACTTTATGAATCTACAAGTTATATTTCAAAAATCCAACTACAGATCTCATAGGTCATCCTTTAAAGATCATCTCTTCAAAAAATAAAAAGAATACGAAACTATATGACTGTTGAATTGAAAGAAAAGTACCCAAAATACAGATTTTTGAATTAATACAGGTAATAAGAATATCATCAGACTTTATAGGTCCACGAGTTATATTTTGAAAATCCAACTGTACATCTCATATGTCATCCTTTAACGATCATCTCTACCAAAAACAAAAAAAGAATATGAAACTATATGACTGTTGAATTGAAAGAAAAGTGTCAGAAATACAAATTTTTCAACGTAATACGAGTAATAAGAACATCCTCCCACTTTATGGATCTACGAGATATATTTCGAAAATCCAACCTTACATCTCATAGGACATCCCTTGAAGATCATCTCTACAAAAATAAATAATATGAAACTATATGGTCCTTGAATTGAAATAAAATTGTCCAAAATACACATTTTTGAATTAATACAGGTAACGAGAACATCACCCCACTTTAAGGTTTTATGAGTTATATTTCAGCAATCCAAATGTATAACTCATAGGTCATCCCTTGAAGATCATCTATGCCCAAAATAAAGAGAATTTGAAACTATATGACCCTTGAATTAAAAGAAAAGTGCCTGAAATACACATATTCGAATAAATACAGGTAATGAGAACATTATCTCACTTTATGTGTGACATCCCGTCCCGGAATTATAGAAAACGTACGTATGAAATTACGATTTTGCCCCTAGTATGTTTTTCGTCACGTTGTGGGGTTATTTTGTGTGTGGTGGCAAGTGGAGGGCCACACACACACACTGACTCACTCTCCCTCTCCCTCTATCTCTGTCCCGTGTCTCTCTCTCTCTCCCTTCTTTCTTCTTCTTCCTTCTGTGAGAGTACGGACACACACCAAGGACCTTCAAACCATCATAGATCGAAGGAACCAACTACACCATTCGACTCGTGAGGTCGAGGCGAGCTCAGCCATACCATTTTCAGGTGAGGAATCCTTGATTTTCACGTCGATTCATCAATGGCCGATTTGTGTACTGTTCATGCAAAGTTTGTACATTAAGTTTTTGGGTTTTCTGAGCTCGTAGTTGTGTTTGTGAGGTTCCCAGGAGCCTCGGAGTACTTCGTTGGACGAATTTGGACGTCGGGATCGTCCTGCTCGAAGTTGGCCGGTTTTGGAGATTTTGCACAGGTATAATCTCTTAGTTTTAGCCCTTAAAACTTGTTGGGACATGTTCTACTAGTCTAGGGCTTTCATTTGGTCCAAGAATCACGAAAAACGGTCGAGAAACGAGCGAGAAAACCCTAGTTGCAGGTTTTCCCAGTTTCCGGCGCCGGCGACGTCGCCGGCGTTCGAATGAGGAAGGCGACGGAATATTCCGTCAATTCTGACGGAATATTCCTAACGCCGTTAACGGATCCGGTTAGTTTTAACGGAATATTCCGTCAGTTTAACGGAATATTCCTGACGGCGTCTGTTGACACCGTCAATGTGCCTGGCACGTGGCCGCGCGTGGGGGGCGCGTAGGTCCGTGCCTGTGCTGGCGCGTGGGGGCGCGTGAGGGGTCCAAAATTTTTTCTAAAAATATGGTTGTGATCCTGAGGTTGTGTAGAGCACGTGGGTATATTCATTTGTCCATTTTGAGCAATGTATGAGAAGTTATTACGAGAAACGGGTTATGTGCTTTAAAGTTAACGTTTTTATAGTTGTTTCGCATCTAGGTGACACGTACCCAGAGGACGAGCGTGCACACGCGAGACAGGGGGGCTACGACCCTTCTACATACCAGTGAGTGGGCTTTTGTTTTCCGTATATACCTATATACATTTATATTCCCAGAAATTGAATTAAAAAGGGTTATTTGCCTTATGCCATGCACTTTATTATTTATCGTTTATGCATCTTTGCATGCATTATTTGTGGCATACATATTCATATGCATATGTCATATATATTTATATATGGGTGCTGTGGAGGCATAGGTAAGTGCCAGGTAAGCGTTAATTAACGATTGCATTACATAGTGTTTAGAGATGCTTAGAGAGCTCATAACCTGCACCCCCGGTGTTAGTGCTCCCGCCCAGAGTAGGGCACAGTCCTTCACGTGTTGTTCACCTCCCGCACCATACGCTCAGCTTGGATCCAAGCTAGGTGCATAGGCCTGTCGTACAGACCACATTGGGTGGTTCCGACTCGTAGGTGACCCGCGATTATTCGCACAGCCTTCACGTGATCGTAGCACTAGAGCGTATATATGTATTACACCCAGGCCTGTCGTACAGACCACATAGAGTGGTTCCGACTCGTGGGCAGGTTTAGTTATTG
The DNA here is from genome assembly GCF_041283825.1 of Pyrus communis. Classification (NCBI taxonomy): domain Eukaryota; kingdom Viridiplantae; phylum Streptophyta; class Magnoliopsida; order Rosales; family Rosaceae; genus Pyrus; species Pyrus communis. Next base: position 24,709,588 of record NC_142568.1, on the reverse strand, counting down.
AGATTGAGATTTGAGCTCTATATACAGCCGTACAGGTCACGTTAGGTGACTCCGGCTGCCAGAGGATTATGTGATTGATACGACTCATACCTGAGCACTTGCACATCATTATGAGATTTTGACATAGCATATATTGAGCATGTTTGGGCATATCTATACATACGTACATATGTTATTTTTCTGGGAAGTATACAGGTTTTACGGCGAGGGGTTAGATTGTGTTTTGCTAAATGATTTTCAAAGAGCTTTGTTTTTGCCCACTCACGCTTTTGTTTTGCGCCCCTCCAGGTTCTAGTTGCTTAGCCGTTGCGGTGGTTTCCCTTGAGAGCTTTTCGGCGTTCTGACAGACACTCCACATTGTAGGGTCGCCTTCGGGCGTACTACTGTTGTCGTTTTATTTGGACTGCTATAGACCTGCTCTGAATTTGTATAGCACTAACTAGCACTTATTCTAGTACTTGTATGCTAGTTTTTAATTATTTCGTACCTTTATATTACTACTTACTAGCTTCCGCACGTGCACATGGCTACGTCACCTTTGAGTGACGGCCAGCACGCTCCGATCTCGGTCGGGGTGTGTCATTATAGGTCTACGAGTTATATTTCAGAAATCAAACCGTACATCTGATAGGTCATCCCTTAAATATCATCTCTGCCCAAAATTAAGATAATATGAAACTACCCTTGAATTTAAAGAAAAGTGCTCAGAATACCAATTTTCGAATTAATACAAGTAATGAGAACATCATCCCATTTTATGGGTCTACGAGTTTTATTTCAGAAATCGAACCGTACATTTAATAGGTCATCCCTTAAAGATAATATATGCCAAAAATGAAAAGAATATGAAGCTATATGACTGTCGAATTAAAAAAAAATGCCAAAAATACAGATTTTTGAAGTAATACAGGTAATGAGAACATCATCTCACTTTATTTGTCTACGAGTTCTGTTTCGAAAATCCAACTTTACATCTCATAGTTCATCCCTCAAAAATATCATCTATGCCAAAAATGAAAAGAATACGAAAATATATGACTGTTGAATTGAAAAAAAATGCTCGAACTTGATATTTTCGAATTAATCTGGGTAAAGAGAACATCATTCTACTTTATGGGTCCACGAGTTATATTTTGAAAATCCAACTGTACATCTCATAAGTTATCCCATAAAGATCATCTCTGCCAAAACCAAAAAAGAATATGAAACTATATGACTGTTCAATTGAAAGAAAAATGCCAGAAATACAAATTTTTAAAATAATACAGGTAATGCAAATATCGTCCCACTTTATAGGTCTACGAGTTATATTTCAAAAATCCAATGTACATCTCATAGGTCATCCCTTGAAGATCATATCTACCAAAAATAAAAATAATACGAAACTATATGACCCTTGAATTGAAATAAAAGTGCCCGAAATACAAATTTTCGAATTAATACGGGAAATGAGAACATCATCCCACTTTACGGGTCTACGAGTTATATTTCAGAAATTCAAATGTACATCTCATAGGTCATCCCTTGAGGATCATCTATGCCAAAAATAAAGCGAATATGAAAATATATGACCCTTGAATTGAAAGAAAACTGCACGAAATATAGATTTTCGAATTAATATGGGTGATGAGAAAATCATCCCACTTTATGGGTCTACGAGTTATATTTTGAAAATCCAATTGTACATCTCATAGGGTCATCTTTAAATATCATCTCGGCCAAAAATAAAAATAATATGAAACTATATGACTGTTAAATTGAAAGAAAAATGCCAGAAATACAGATTTTCGAATTAATACGGGTAATGAGAACATCATCCTGCTTTATGAATCCACAAGCTATATTTTGAAAATCCAACTGTACATCTCATAGTTCATCCATTGAAGACCATCTCTGCCAAAAACAAAAAGAATACGAAATTATATGAATGTTGAATTGAAAGAAAAGTACCCAAAATACTTATTTTTGAATTAATACGGGTAATGAGAACATCATCCCACTTTACGGGTCTACGAGTTCTATTTTGGAAATCAAATTTACATCTCATAGGTTATCCCTTGAAGATCGTCTCCACCAAAAATAAAAAGAATACAAAACTATATGACCCTTGAATTGAGATAAAAGTGCTCGAAATACATATTTTTGAATTAATACGGGTAATGAGAACATCGTCTCACTTTTCGAGCCTACGAATTATATTTCGGAAATCCAAATTCACATCTCATAGTCATCCCTTGAAGATCATCTACGCCAAAAATAAAAAGAATACGAAACTATATGACCCTTGAATTAAAAGAAAAGTGCACGAAATACAAATTTTCGAATTAATACGGGTAATGAGAGTATCATCCCAGTTTACGGGTCTACAAGTTATATTTCGGAAATCCAACCATATATCTCATAGGTCATCCCTTAAAGATCATCTCCTCCAAAAATAAAAAGAATACGAAACTATATGACCCTTGAATTGAAAGAAAAGTGTCTGAGATACAGATTTTCGAATTAATATGGGTAATGGGAACATCATCCTACTTTATGGTCTACGAGTTATATTTCAAAAACCCAATAGTACATCGTATAGGTCATCCTTAAAGATCATATGTGCTAAAAATAAAAAAGAATACAAAACTATATGACCCTTGAATTGAAAGAAAAGTTCCCAAAATACAAATTTTCGAATTAATACGGGTAACGAGAACATTATCTCACTTTATGGATCGAAGAGTTATATTTTTAAAATCCAACTATACATCTCATAGGTCATTCCTTAAAGGTTATCTTTGTCAAAAAAAATAAAAAATAAAATAAAATAAAAAAATGAAACTATATGACTGTTGAATTGAAAGAAAACTTCCCGAAATATAGATTTTTGAATTAATACGAGTAAAGAGAACATCATTCCACTTTATATTTCAAAAATCCAACTGTACATCTCATATGTCATCCCTTAAAGATGATCTCTGCCAAAAATAAAAAGGATACAAAACTATATGACAATTGAATTGAAAGAAAAGTACCCGAAATACAAAATTTTGAATTCATAAGGTATTGAGAACATCATCGCACTTTATTTTTCTACAAGTTCTGTTTCCAAAATCCAACAGTACATCTGATAGTTCATCCCTTAATTATCATCTATGCCAAAAATGAAAAGAATAAGAAAATATATGATTGTTGAATTGAAAAAAAAAAAAGTTATCCAATTAATATGGATAATGAAACTATATGACTGTACATCTGATCAGTCATCCTTTAACGATCATCTCTGCCAAAAATAAAAAAGAATATGTATATGACTGTTGAATTGAAAGAAAAATGCCAGAAATACAGATTTTTGAAGTAATACAAGTAATGCGAACATCATCCCACTTTATGAGTCTACGAGTTATGTTTTGAAAATCTATATGACCCTTGAATTGAAATAAAAGTGCCCGAAATACAGATTTTCAAATTAATAAGGGTAATGAGAACATCATCCCACTTTACGGGTCTATGAGTTATATTTCAGAAATCCAAACGTAAATATCATAGGTCATCCCTTAAGGATCATCCCTGCCAAAAATAAAGAGATATGGACCTTGAATTAAAAGAAAAATGTATGAAATACGGATTTTTTAATTTATACGGGTAATGAGAACATCGTCCCACTTTATGGGTCTATGATTTATATTTCAGAAATTCAACCATACATCTCATAGGTCATCCCTTAAAAATCATCTATGACAAAAATAAAAAGAATACGAAACTATATGACACCTGAATTGATAGAAAAGTCCCCGAAATACTGATTTTCAAATTCATACAAGTAATGAGAACATCATCCCACGTTTTTGGTCCACTCGTTATATTTTGAAAATCCAACTTTACATCTCATTGGTCATCCTTTAAAGATCATCTCTTCCAAAAACAAAAAAGAACATGAAATTATATGACTGTAGAATTCAAAGAAAAGTGCCAGAAATACAGATTTTTGAAGTAATACGGGTAATAAGAACATCGTCCTACTTTATGGGTCTAACAGTTATATTTCGAAAATCCAACTGTATATAGGTCATCTCTAAAAGATCATCTCTGCCAAAAATAAAAAGAATACGAAACTATATAACTGTTGAATTAAAAGAAAAGTGTTCGAAATACAGATTTTCGAATTAATATTGGTAATGAGAACATCATCTCACTTTATGGGTCTACGAGTTATATTTTGAAAATTCAACTATACATCTTATAGTGTCATCTTTAAAGATCATCTCAGCCAAAATAAAAATAATACGATACTGTATAACTATTGGATTGAAAGAAAATTGCCAGAAATACAGATTTTCAAATTAATACGGGTAATGAAAACATTATTCCACTTTATGTGCCTACAAGTTATATTTCAAAAATGCGACTGTACATCTCATAGGTCATCCCTTAAAGATCATCTCTGCTAAAAATGAAAACAATATGAAACTATATGATTGTTGAATTGAAAGAAAAGTGCCCGAAATATAGATTTTCGAATTAATATGGGTAATGAGAGTATCATCCCACTTTATGAGTCTACGAGTTATATTTCGAAAATCTAACGGTACATCTCGTAGTTCATCTTTTCAATATCATCTCTTCCAAAAATGAAAAGAATACGAAGCTATATGGCTGTTGAATTGAAAGAAAGGTGCCCGAAATACAGATTTAGAACATTATCCCACTTTATGAGTCTACTAGTTATATTTCAAAAATCAAACTATATATCTCATAGGTCATCCCTTAAAGATCATCTTAGCATAAAATAAAAAGAATAAGAAACAATATGACCCTTGAATTGAAAGAAAATGCCAAAAATTCAGATTTTCCATTTAATACCTGATGTGAAAATTAACTTGACACACAAATTAAACCCTATGGATGACAATTGTAGTATATGAGCAAATAGGGATCGTTCTAGACCGGGGATTAACTACGGATGCTAATCAATGTGAAATTGACTCAAAAACGTAAAATAAAGTTTAAAACACTAAACTAGACTCAAAGAATGCGAAACTAAACGCTTAAAGCACTAAGACAAACCAAAAGACTCAAACATCACCCAAAACACTCAAAACTGCCTTAAAAACACTTTCTGGGCAGTTTTGAGCACTTTGGTGAATTTGGACGAATTTGTGTAATAACTTGAATCAAAACACTTAGAAACATAAACTAAGACACTTTCTAACTAAATTGGACAATAAAGTAAAGGGGGATTGAGTTTTGGACGAAATTAAACTAAATGCACAGATTCTAATTAAAACAGATTGTAAAAACGAAATTGATGAAATAGAATGATGAGAAACTAGTTAGAGGGTTCCTTATCCACACATGAACATATGCATATAATTTGATTCCCAGTTATGACTTCAACAAACGATGAATGACAATGCTCCAAGTTAATTAGGTCCGCTTAAACTAACTTTTAGATTTCCCTAGATTCATTGGATTGAATGGAATACGCATTACAACCAAATTATTCCTAATCAAAGTCCCTAACTATGGAATACGCATGATAGAGACATTCAACAAAGATCATTAAGTTCAACGGAAATCATAAACATCGACTAGGCATTCATAACTATGGAATACGCATGTTAATCCAGCCTAGGGTTTACTAAACACAATCGTGACTAGCGATTTTTACTACTCATGAATATAAGTTCATAACGATTAGGTGAAATTCCCTTATATCCTAGTATCAAGTTTAGGCATGCAAATTAAGTGTCGACCCTCAACCCACATACATAAACAAGTTCTTAATCAAAACAAAAAAGTAAACCACATCTAAAGTTCATGAATTCATAACTGGAGTAAATCAAATCATAACCAACATATGTCCATGGTTTCAAACTTTCCCCTAACTAATTAGGGGTTTAGCCACTCATGATTACAACAAACTTAGAGAGTAATAACAAAGTAAACATTGAAAACAAGAACAAAGAACACCTAAAAATCCCAACAACTCAATCTTGAATTGTATGAACGTTTAGGCCTCTTCTCCTCTAGTTGCTGCAGCACAAGGGTTTTGGTGAGTTTTGGGGGTTATGGATGATGTAGAATGATGTGTTTAGGGTAGGGATGGATGTAGAGGAAGGCAAGGAGTGTTTTTGGGCAGAAAATATGAAGAATGGTGAAGTATGGCAGTGTTAGAGAGAGGGAATGAATTTCTGGCGTGAATGAATGTGTATGAGAGATGATTTTCTGAATATGGAAGAGTGAGTATATATAGGCACTTAAAACCCTAGGGTAATCAGATATGGACTTGAATTAATTAATGGGAGTGCATGTGGCTGCAATGGATTAAAGGATGGGAGTGCATGTGCTAAAATGATAAAGGGGGAATGCATGTGCAATGACAGCTAGGTTGAATGATTAAAGAGGTGTTGCTAGGTTGGAAATGCATGTGGAATGGCTGGAAATGGGATGGTGGTGCAATGATGGAGGAATAAGTGCATGTGGCTGAATTGGTGGTGAAATGATGAAAGAATAAGTGCATGTGGCTGAAATGTGGAAGGTGTGTGGCTACTTCAAGTAGGAATCCTTGTGACATCAACTCTTCAATTTCGTCCATTCCTTTTGCTCCAAGTATAAGCTATCCATTCCAAGTCCAAATTTGCTCCAAAATGCTTCAAAATGCATCTTTTTGCTTCCTTAGCCATATGAACCTAAAAACACACGAAAATGGCTTAAACTACTAAAACAACTATGAATTAACAATATAAATGCACGAAAACAAGCTAAGTAAGTCGCCTAAATATGCTCCTATCAAATTCCCCCACACTTAGCTTTTGCTAGTCCTCGAGCAAAACAAAACAAAAAAAACCAAAAACAAAACAAAACACAATCTAAACCTTCCAACATGTATCTCAGGGATTTCAAACGAACATGACACAATATAGAACATCATTCCCACAACATTTAGCTTTCTTTACACTTCAACAAACACTTAATCATAGTTACCATTCACTAGTTCGCATTTAATCAATTAAAACACATTTGGAATGTAGTAACATGCATTAGAGAATTTCCTCAATTCCTCACTAGAATGCACTCTATTTTCACACAGATTTTCTAACTTCACACCCTACACTAGGTATATGTGAGAAGATTGATGTAAATATGAATTCTAACACTCACATATGTTATATCAAAGAAAGCATTTTTCTGGATTTACGACAATGACATGAATATGATCTCATGAATGGAATGCTACTACTTAGAATGAGGACCAGTGATTCCATATGCTCATACCAAATTCAAATTCCACAAATTGAACACATAATATCAAGATAGAAGTTGAGGGTTGTAACGGGGCTAAAGGTAATGGTTTAACAAAGAAAGGTAAAGTAAAACAAAGGTTCTTAAAGTAATAGGAAGCGAAGTAATGAAATTGACACTTAAACTCACTTTTAATGGCAGAAATCAACTTTTAAACACAAGGGAAGATTCATGCAACAACTAAGGTCAAATTCACTCTTTTGGACCCTTCCTTCAATAACCAATACTTGTGAGATCATTCTCACCTATTTTTCAACTCTTTTTCTTTCTTTTTTTTCAACACTTTTCTATTTTTCCACGAAATTTTTTTTTTCTTTTTTCTTTATTTCATTCTTTAGCCGTGCCCTATTATCTTCCCCCACACTTATTTTCTGCAATATATTGATCAAAAGGAGTTCATTCTAAGTCATGCTTCACTATTCTTTAAGAACAAGGGTATGGAAAGTCCTAATCTAGGCTGGGTGAGAATAATGTGGTTAACAAAGAAAATAAGCTTGAAAAGGCTCAAAAGGGGTAATCCTACAATACATGTGAAAAGGGATAGGCTTTTTGGCTTTGGCTTGACTAACAACTTCATCTTATTGTATGTTATGCAATCAATATCATGCTTTGAATGAAATGGGTATGAGTTCTAGTATTTGGAACTATAATGAAATGCATTCCAAGTAGCAACCAAGCAAAGAATGATGAGATCATGCAACGACTTTAGAAAACAAGAAATCACAGATTTATACTCTCCAAAGAACGTTATAGGCTCAAGTCTCACAAGGATGTAGCTTTAGTTTGAGTTTCTTCCTTCAAGCATGTTACAAAAACTGATTTTCTCTTTTTTGTCATTACATGTGAATTCATAAGCTATAACCATAACCAAGCATAAACCAAAACATAAATCAACTTCCAGCTATGTTTACAACATTCTTTAATAGTCGTGTAATTTAAAACCAAATTCTCATCATTGTGTTGGAAGGTACCCTAAAACACAAAAATGACTCAAAAACGACTCTTTTTTGGTATTTTTCAAACTTTTTCGAATTTTTCTAAGGTTTTCTGTTATATGACACTAAAACACATCAAAACACACTAAAAACACTTTAAAACAGTGAGAAACAACATGTGAAGTGATAGGTGATAAAATCCCACGAATTTCATGCAAAAACAGCTTATTTACCCCCCCCCCACACTTAAACCAAACATTGTCCTCAATGTTTCAAACTTAGATTAACACAAAAACAATCAACTAACACAACTAGCAAACATAACACAAATGGCAAAGTAATAGCAATAAAGAGATAGGTTAGGGACGCAAATCTGGGTTTGGAGTGAAAGTTCCTTCTTCTCGTGTTTCAACACATGGGTTGCCTCCCAAGAAGCGCTTTCTTTAACGTCTTCCAGCCGGACGGTACCTCCGTTTAAGCTTGACTAGGTTCCACGGCATGGAGGGGTACCTCCTCCACGACATGTTCCTCAAACGTCTCGTAATAGGGCTTCAATCGATGCTCATTCACTTTGAATTCTTGTTGCGTCCTTGAACTTTTGATTTGCACTGCACCATGAGGGAAAACATTAGTGACAATAAAAGGACCAACCCATTTGGAACGCAACATACCCGGAAACAACCGAAGGCGAGAATTGAACAACAACACTTTTCTGCCCAATAAAGAACGTCTTGGCACGAATCATCTTGTCATGGAATGCCTTCGTTTTCTCCTTGTAAATCCGGGCATTCTCATATGCTTCATTTCGGATTTCATCAAGCTCACACAATTGAAGCTTCCTATGTAAACCTGCGGCATCAAGGTCCATATTGAACGTTTTGACGGCCCAATGTGCACGATGCTCTAGTTCGACGGGAAGATGGCATGGCTTCCCATAGATGAGCCGAAAAGGTGACATCCCAATGGGGGTTTTGTAGGCAGTGCGATACGCCCACAATGCATCGTTTAAGCGCAAACTCCAATCCTTCCTTGTAGGCCCCACGGTCTTCTCAAGAATCTGCTTGATTTCCCTATTCGAAACCTCGGCTTGCCCGCTCGTTTGAGGATGATAAGGTGTGGCCACCTTATGTGTGACATTGTATTTCTTGAGCAACGCCTCGATGGTTCGATTACAAAAATGGGAACCTCCATCACTGATTAGCACTCGTGGCATTCCAAACCTTGCAAAAATGTTAGTTTTCACAAAATCTGCAACCACTCGAGAATCATTAGTTCGGGTGGCTTTTGCTTCCACCCATTTCGACACATAGTCCACAGCAAGCAATATATAAAGAAACCCATGTGACGAAGGAAAGGGACCCATAAAATCAATACCCCTAAACCCTAAACTTGATACTAGGATATAAGGGAATTTCACCTAATCGTTATGAACTTATATTCATGAGTAGTAAAAATCGCTAGTCACGATTGTGTTTAGTAAACCCTAGGCTGGATTAACATGCGTATTCCATAGTTATGAATGCCTAGTCGATGTTTATGATTTTCGTTGAACTTAATGATCTTTGTTGAATGTCTCTATCATGCGTATTCCATAGTTAGGGACTTTGATTAGGAATAATTTGGTTGTAATGCGTATTCCATTCAATCCAATGAATCTAGGGAAATCTGAAAGTTAGTTTAAGCGGACCTAATTAACTTGGAGCATTGTCATTCATCGTTTGTTGAAGTCATAACTGGGAATCAAATTATATGCATATGTTCATGTGTGGATAAGGAACCCTCTAACTAGTTTCTCATCATTCTATTTCATCAATTTCGTTTTTACAATCTGTTTTAATTAGAATCTGTGCATTTAGTTTAATTTCGTCCAAAACTCAATCCCCCTTTACTTTATTGTCCAATTTAGTTAGAAAGTGTCTTAGTTTATGTTTCTAAGTGTTTTGATTCAAGTTATTACACAAATTCGTCCAAATTCACCAAAGTGCTCAAAACTGCCCATAAAGTGTTTTTAAGGCAGTTTTGAGTGTTTTGGGTGATGTTTGAGTCTTTTGGTTTGTCTTAGTGCTTTAAGCGTTTAGTTTCGCATTCTTTGAGTCTAGTTTAATGTTTTAAACTAGACTCAAAGAATGCGAAACTAAACGCTTAAAGCACTAAGACAAACCAAAAGACTCAAACATCACCCAAAACACTCAAAACTGCCTTAAAAACACTTTATGGGCAGTTTTGAGCACTTTGGTGAATTTGGACGAATTTGTGTAATAACTTGAATCAAAACACTTAGAAACATAAACTAAGACACTTTCTAACTAAATTGGACAATAAAGTAAAGGGGGATTGAGTTTTGGACGAAATTAAACTAAATGCACAGATTCTAATTAAAACAGATTGTAAAAACGAAATTGATGAAATAGAATGATGAGAAACTAGTTAGAGGGTTCCTTATCCACACATGAACATATGCATATAATTTGATTCCCAGTTATGACTTCAACAAACGATGAATGACAATGCTCCAAGTTAATTAGGTCCGCTTAAACTAACTTTCAGATTTCCCTAGATTCATTGGATTGAATGGAATACGCATTACAACCAAATTATTCCTAATCAAAGTCCCTAACTATGGAATACGCATGATAGAGACATTCAACAAAGATCATTAAGTTCAACGAAAATCATAAACATCGACTAGGCATTCATAACTATGGAATACGCATGTTAATCCAGCCTAGGGTTTACTAAACACAATCGTGACTAGCGATTTTTACTACTCATGAATATAAGTTCATAACGATTAGGTGAAATTCCCATATATCCTAGTATCAAGTTTAGGCATACAAATTAAGTGTCGACCCTCAACCCACATACATAAACAAGTTCTTAATCAAAACAGAAAAGTAAACCATATCTAAAGTTCATGAATTCATAACTGGAGTAAATCAAATCATAACCAACATATGTTCATGGTTTCAAACTTTCCCCTAACTAATTAGGGGTTTAGCCACTCATGATTACAACAAACTTAGAGAGTAATAACAAAGTAAACATTGAAAACAAGAACGAAGAACACCTAAAAATCCCAACAACTCAATCTTGAATTGTATGAACGTTTAGGTCTCTTCTCCTCTAGTTGCTGCAGCACAAGGGGTTTTGGTGAGTTTTGGGGGTTATGGATGATGTAGAATGATGTGTTTAGGGTAGGGATGGATGTAGGGGAAGGCAAGGAGTGTTTTTGGGCAGAAAATATGAAGAATGGTGAAGTATGGCAATGTTAGAGAGAGAGAATGAATTTCTGGCGTGAATGAATGTGTATGAGAGATGATTTTCTGAATATGGAAGAGTGAGTATATATAGGCACTTAAAACCCTAGGGTAATCAGATATGGACTTGAATTAATTAATGGGAGTGCATGTGGCTGCAATGGATTAAAGGATGGGAGTGCATGTGCTAAAATGATAAAGGGGGAATGCATGTGCAATGACAGCTAGGTTGAATGATTAAAGAGGTGTTGCTAGGTTGGAAATGCATGTGGAATGGCTGGAAATGGGATGGTGGTGCAATGATGGAGGAATAAGTGCATGTGGCTGAATTGGTGGTGAAATGATGAAAGAATAAGTGCATGTGGCTGAAATGTGGAAGGTGTGTGGCTACTTCAAGTAGGAATCCTTGTGACATCAACTCTTCAATTTCGTCCATTCCTTTTGCTCCAAGTATAAGCTATCCATTCCAAGTCCAAATTTGCTCCAAAATGCTTCAAAATGCATCTTTTTGCTTCCTTAGCCATATGAACCTAAAAACACACGAAAATGGCTTAAACTACTAAAACAACTATGAATTAACAATATAAATGCACGAAAACAAGCTAAGTAAGTCGCCTAAATATGCTCCTATCAATACCGGTGATGAGAACATCATCCCACTTTATGGGTCCGCGAGTTATATTTTGAAAATCCAATTGTACATCTCATAGATCATCCCTTAATGATCATCTCTACCAAAAATAAAAAAGAATACGAAACTATATAAAGGTTGAATTGAAGGAATAGTGTGCGAAACACAGATTTTCGTATTAATACGGGTAATGAGAAAATCATCTCACTTTATTTGCCTACAAGTTCTATTTCAAAAATCCAACTGTACATCTCATAGTTCATCCCTTAAATATCATCCATGCCAAAAATGAAAAGAATACGAAAATATATGAAGGTTGAATTGAAAAACAAAAAAAAAATTCTCGAAATAGATATTTTTGAATTAGTATGGGTAATGAGAACATTATCCCACTTTATGGGTTCACGAGTTATATTTTGAAAATCCAACGGTACATCTCATAAGTCATCCTTTAAAGATCATCTCTTCCAAAAATAAAAGAAAAGTATGAAACTATATGACTGTTGAATTGAAAAAAAAAATGCCAGAAAGACAAATTTTTGAAGTAATACGAGTAATGCGAACATCCTCCCACTTTATGGATATACGAGTCATATTTTAAAAATTAAACTATACATCCCATATCGTCATCCCTTGAAGATCATCTCTGCCAAAAATAAAAAGAATACGAAACTATATGACTGCTGAATTGAAAGAAAAGTGCCTGAAATACATATTTTGAATTAATACGGGAAATGAGAACATCATCCCACTTTACGGGTCTACGAGTTATATTTCGGAAATCTAAATGACATCTCATAGGGTCATCTTTAAAGATCATCTATGCCAAAAATAAAGAGAATACGAAAATATATGACCCTTGAATTGAAAGAAAAATGCCATAAATATGGATTTTCGAATTGATACGGGTAATGAGAACATTATCCTACTTTATGATTCCACGAGTAATATTTTGAAAATCCAATTTACCTTTTCTTGGTCATCCCTTAAAGATCATCTCTGCCAAAAACAAAAAGAATACGTAATTATATAACTATCGAATTGAAAGAAAAGTGTCTGAAATACTGATTTTCGAATTAATACGGATAATGACAACATCATCTCACTTTACGGGTCTACGAGTTATATTTCAGAAATCCATATGCACATCTCATATGTCATCCCTTGAAGATCATCTCTGCAAAAAATAATAGGAATACGAAACTATATGACCCTCGAATTAAAAGAAAAGTGCCCCAATTTTCGAGTTAATACGGGTAATTAGAACATCATCCTACTTTACGGGTTTACAAGTCATAATTTGGAAATCCAAATGCATATCTAATAGGTCATCCCTTGAAGATCATCTACGCCAAAAATAAAGAGAATACGAAACTATCTGACCCTTGAATTAAAAGAAAAGTGCACGAAATACAGATTTTTGAGTTAATATGGGTAATAAGAACATCATCCCACTTTATTGGTGTACGAGTTATATTTCGGAAATCCAACCGTACATCTCATGGGTTGTCCCTTAAAGATCATCTCTACCAAAAATAAAAAGAATATGAAACTATATGACCCTTGAATTGAAATAAAAGTTCTTGAAACACATATTTTTGAATTAATAGGGTAATGAGAACATCATCTCACTTTTCGGGTCTACGAGTTATATTTCAGCAATCCAAAAATCCAATAGGTCATCCCTTGAAGATCATCTACGCCAAAAATAAAGAGAATACGAAACCATTTTCGAATTAATACAGGTAATGAGAACATCATCCCACTTTATGGGTGTACGAGTTATATTTCGGAAATCCAACCGTACATCTCATGGGTTATCCCTTAAATATCATCTCTGCCGAAAATGAAAAGAATATGAAACTATATGACCGTTGAATTGAAATAAAAGTTCTCGAAATACAGATGTTTAAATTAATACGGGTAATGAGAACATCATCTCACTTTTCAGGTCTACGAGTTATATTTCAGAAATCCAAAAACACATCTAATAGGTCATCCCTTGAAGATCATCTACGCCAAAAATGAAGATAATACGAAACTATATAACCCTTGAATTAAAAGAAAAGTGAACGAAATACAGATTTTTGAATTAATACGGGTAATGAGAACATCATCCCACTTTATGGGTCCGCGATTTTTATTTTAAAAATCCAATTGTACATCTCATGGGTCATCCCTTAATGATCATCTCTGCCAAAAATAAAAAGAATACGAACTATATAATGGCTGAATTGAAAGAATAGTGCCCTAGATATAGATTTTCCTATTAATACGAGTAATGAAAACATCATATCACTTTATTTGTTTACGAGTTCTATTTTAAAAATCCAACTGTACATCTCATAGTTCATCCCTTAAATATCATCCATGCCAAAATGAAAAGAATACCTAAATATATGAAGGTTGAATTGGAAAAAGAAAAAAAAAAGTGCTCAAAATAGATATTTTCGAATTAATATGGGTAATGAGAACATCATCCCATTTTATGGGTCCATGAGATATATTTTGAAAACCCAACTGTACATCTCATAAGTCATCCCTTAAATATCATCTTTGCCAAAAACAAAAAGGAATATGAAACTATATGACTGTTGAATTGAAAGAAAATTTCCAGAAATACAGATTTTTGAAGTAATACGAGTAATGCAACTGTACATCTCTTAGGGTCATCCCTTGAAGATCATCTCTACCAAAAATAAAAGGAATACAAAACTATATGACTGTTGAATTGAAAGAAAAGTGCATGATTAATACAGGAAATGAGAACATCATCCCACTTAGGCCTAGGGCAGCAAGGGCGACCGCACAAGGCCTCAAAAAATCGAGGGCACCAAAAAATTTAATTTCTATTATTATAATGTTATGTTCAGTAAGCGTATAAAAATATAAAACTGGATATTTGTCATAAGATGTCATTTGCAGTGGTGTTTCACTGCTTTCAAGCAATGGAAAGGAACACGAGTTTGAAACTCAAATATGCTTATTTTTTTTATGCATTTATTTCATCTTTGGTTTAAATATGTAGCTATATTTCTATATGTGCCTTTGACGAAAGTGGTTTTTACAAATTCATTTTCAATTAATTACCACCATTTGGCAAACAATAATAACAATAATAATAGTCACCCAAGTTCAAAATGAGGACCTTTTTCTTTTGAGAACTTTAACTAAAAGCTTTCACTACTGTTCACTTTAACGAAAAACCATATTTTTACACTAAAAGTCAATCTTAGTACTATTGACTTTACCATTTCGTTAAAATTCAAAGTTTTCAAGCTCTTTTCGTTAATTTTCTTTTTTCTTTAGCAACGATGTTCTGTTTCAATATAATGTTAGGGTTTAGGGTTACTTTCTTTCTTATCCAAGAAAAATGAGTTATATTTTTAATAAGATATATGTGGTATTTGGTTTTTCAATAATCATTTTTAGGGTTCAATGACACACCCCGACCGAGATCAGGGCATGCTGGCCGTCACGCGGAGGTGACGTAGCCATGTGCACGTGCGGAAGCTAAAGAAAGTAATGTAAAAGTACGAATAATTTAAAAACTAGCATACAAAGTACTAAGACAAGTGCTAGCGTAAGTGAAACGCTAAGTTCAGAGCATGAAGTCTACAGCAGTCCAAAGAAAATGATACGACAATAGTACACCCAAAGGTGACCCTGCAATGGTGAGTATCTGTTAGAAATGCCGGGACGCCCTCTGGGAAAACCACCGAACCTGCTAGACCACTAGAACCTGGAGGGGCGCAAAAACAAAAGCGTGAGTGGGCAAAAACAAAGCTCTTTGAAAACCATTTAACAAAATACATTCTAACCCCTCGCCGTAAAACCTGTATACTTCCCAGAAATAAACATATATACGTATGTATAAATATGCCAAACATGCTCAAGGGTATACCAATCATGCTCAAGAATGTGCCATGTCAAAGCCTCATAATAATATGCAAGTGCTCAGGTATAAATCACATCAATAGCATAACATCTGGCAGCCGGAGTCACCTAACGTGACCTGTACGGCTGCATATAGAGCTCCAATCTCAAACTCAATAACTGAACCTGCCCACGAGTCGGAACCACCTAAAGTGGTCTGTACGACAGGCCTGGGTGTAATACATATGTACGCTCTAGTGCTACGATCACGTGAAGGCTGTGCGAATAATCGCGGGTCACCTACGAGTCGGAACCACCTAATGTGGTCTGTACGACAAGACTGTGCACCTAGCTTGGATCCAAGCTGAGCATGTGGTGCGAGAGGTGAACATCACGTGAAGGACTGTGCCCTGCTCAGGGCGGGAGCACTAACACCAGGGGTGCAGGTTATGAGCTCTCTAAGCATCTCAAACTACTGCTGAATGTAAATATGAATAACATTTACCTGGCACTTACCTGTGCATCCACAGCACCCAATACGCATATATATATGTATGCCACTACTAATACATGTGATGATGCATAAACGACAATCATATGGCGCATGGCATAAAACAAATAACCCTTTTTCTTTAATTTCTGGGAATATAATTGTATATAGGTATATACGGAAAACCAAAAGCCCACTCACTGGTAAGTGGAAGGGTCGTAGCCCCCTTGCCTCGAGTGTGCACGCTCGTCCTCGGGATACGAATCACCTATATGCGAAATAACTGCGAAAACGTTAATTTAAAAGCACATAACCAACTTCTCGTAATAACTTCTCATACATTGCTCAAAATGGACAATTGAATATACCAACGTGCTTTATACAACCTCAGGATCACAACCATATTTTTAGAAAAAATTTCCTCCGCCGCACGCGCCCCCACGCGTCGGCCAAGGCACGGCCACACGCGCCGGCCACTCGCAGGCACGTGCGACGCACGCGGACGGCGTCAACTGACGCTGTTAGGAATATTCCGTCAGTTTTGACAGACTCCGTCAACGGCGTCAGGAATATTCCGTCAGTTTTGACGGAATATTCTGTCTCCTTCTCCGGCGAGACTCCGGCGCCGTCGCCGGCGCCGGAAAACTGGGAAAACTTCAAACTTAGTTTTCTCACTCGTTTCTTAACCAATTTTCATGATTTTTGAACCAAAATGAAGCTTAGGACTAGTAGAATCACGATATACCACTTTTAAAAGCTAAAAACCACGCGATCATACCTGTCTTCAAACTCAAAAACCGGCCAACTTTGAACCAAGCTATCCCGACGTCCAAACTCGTCCAACGAAGCACTCTGAGGCTCCTTGGGACCTCACTAAGACATCTACGAGCTTAAAAATTCCAAAAACATGCTAGATTAAGTTTGCATGAATAGTGTTCAAATCGGATTACCTCGAATCGACGTGAAAACGAATGATTTCTCACCTGAAAATGGTATGATCGTGCTCCTCTCAACCTCACGAGTTCAATGGTGTAGTTGGTTCCCTCGATCTACTAAGGTTTGGGTGAGTTATGTGTTGTCCGTACGTTTATGGTGAGTGGGAAAGGAAAAGAAACTCGAGGGAGAGAGAGACAGAGACAGAGAAGAGACAGAGGGAGAGGGAAACACGGAAGAGAGAGACAGTGTGTGTGAGTGTGTGTGTGTGTGGTCCAACACATGCCACACCACACAAAACGACACTAAACGTAAACGAAACTAACTAGGGGTAGAGTCGTAATTTCACACGTACGTTAATATGAATTTTGGGACGGGATGTCACATTCAGTCATTGTTTATAACATTATATATAAAAATTAGAGAGAGAAAAATATGACAATTCTTATGAAGCCCCAAGGGACAATAAATTAGAAAATTATCCGATAACTATAAGTTTTATACAAAAATACCTTTCATACCTTAGTTGATTTTTGCTTGTGAAATATTTGTGTACCCTTATCTAAATACAAACTAATATTATGGCTTAGATGTGAAATCTATTTTTTCTTCACTTATAAGTGAGAGATCTAGGTTTGAGTCTTTTAAATGACAAGTTAGATACCAAATTATAGCCAACCCATCTTGTTGCTTAGCATAATCCCTCACATCCTGCTATCATTTTATCAAAGAAAAGTTACATTGGCATGCACAAATATGAACACTAAAACAATTGTTTTTTTTTTCTGACATGGAGTTATACTAGGGCACTTATTTTGGTATTGCCCCGAGCCTCAAAAATCTCAAGACCAGCCTTGATCCAACTTTACGGGTCAACGAGTTATATTTTAGAAATCCATAATGTACATCTCATAGGATCATCTTTGAAGATCATCTATGCCAAAAATAAAGAGAATACGAAAATATATGACCCTTGAATTGAAAGAAAAGTGCCAGAAATACAGATTTTCAAATTAATACGGGTAATGAGAACATCATCCTGCTTTATGAATCCACGAGTAATATTTTGAAAATCTAACCATAGCCTTTATAGGTTATCCCTTATAGATCATCTCTACCAAAAACAAAAAGAATACGTAATTATATGACTATTGAATTGAAAGAAAAGTGCCCGAAATGCCGATTTTTGAATTAATACGGTTAATGAGAACATCATCCTACTTCAAAGGTCTACGAGTTATATTTCAGAAATCCAAGTGCACATCTCGTATGTCATCCCTTGAAGATCATCTCTACCAAAAATAATGGGAATACGAAACTATATGACCCTCGAATTAAAAGAAAAGTGCCCAAAATACCAATTTTCGAGTTAATACGGGTAATTAGAACATCATCCCACTTTACAGGTCTACAAGTTATATTTTGGAAATCCAAACGTACATCTAATAGGTCATCCCTTGAAGATCATCTACGCCAAAAATAAAGAGAATACAAAACTATATGACCCTTGAATTAAAAGAAAAGTGCAAGAAATACAGATTTTCGAATTAATACGAGTAATGAGAACATCATCCCACTTTATGGGTCTACGTGTTATATTTCGGAAATCCAACTGTACATCTCATAGGTTATCCCTTAAACATCATCTCTGCCAAAAATAAAATGAATATGAAATTATATTGCCCTTGAATTGAAATAAAAGTTCCCGAAATACAGATTTTTGAATTAATACGGGTAATGAGAACATCATCTCACTTTTCGGGTCTATGAGTTATATTTCAGAAATCCAAAAACACATCTAATAGGTCATCCCTTGAAGATCATCTATGCCAAAAATAAAGAGAATAGGAAACTATATGACCAAAAGAAAAGTGCACAAAATAATACAAATTTTCGAATTAATACAGGTAATGAGAACATCATCCCACTTTATGGGTCCGCGAGTTTTATTTTCAAGATCCAATTGTACATCCCATAGGTCATCCCTTAATGATCATCTCTGCCGAAAATAAAAAGAATATGAACCATATGACGGTTAAATTGAAAGCATAGTGCCCGAAATACATATTTTCCTATTTATACGGGTAATGAGAACATCATCTCACTTGATTTGTCAACGAGTTCTATTTCGAAAATTCAACTGTACATCTCATAGTTCATCCCTTAAATGTCATCCATGCCAAAAATGAAAAGAATATGAAAATATATAAAGGTTGAATTGAAAGAAAAAGTGCTCAAAATAGATATTTTCAAATTAATATGGGTAATGAGAACATCATCCCACTTTATGGGTCCACAAGTTATATTTTGAAAATCCAACTATACACCTCATAAGTCATCCCTTAAAGATCATCTATGCCAAAAACAAAAAAGAATATGAAACTCTATCATTGTTGAATTGAAAGAAAAATGCCAGAACTGCAGATTTTTTAAGTAATACAGGTAATGAGAACATCCTCCCACTTTATGGGTCTACGAGTTATATTTTGAAAATCCAACTATTCATCTCATAGGGTCATCTCTTGAAGATCATCTCTGCCAAAAATAAAAAGAATACGAAACTATATGACTGTTGAATTGAAAGAAAAGTGCATGAAATACATATTTTTAATTAATACAGGAAATGAGAACATCATCCCACTTTACAGGTTTACGAGTTATATTTCAGAAATCTAAATGTACATCTCATAAGGTCATCTTTAAAGATCATCTATGCCAAAAATAAAGAGAATACGAAAATATATGACCCTTGAATTGAAAGAAAAGTGTAAGAAATACAAATTTTTGAATTAATGCGAGTAACGAGAACATCATCCTGCTTTATGAATCCATGAGTAATATTTTGAAAATCCAACTGTATCTCATATAGGTCATCCCTTAAAGATCGTCTCTGTCAAAAACAAAAAGAATATGTAATTATATGACTATTAAATTGAAAGAAAAGTGCCCAAAATACTGGTTTTTGAATTAATACGAGTAATGAGAACATCTTCCCACTTTACGGGTCTACGAGTTATATTTCAGAAATCCAAATGCACATCTCGTATGTTATCCCTTGAAGATCATCTTTGCCAAAAATAATGGGAATACGAAACTATATGACCCTCGAAATTAAAAAAATGCCCGAAATACAAATTTTTGAGTTAATACGGGTAATTAGAACATCATCCCACTTTATGGGTCTACAAGTTATATTTTGGAAATCCAAATGCACATCTAATAGGTCATCCCTTCAAAATCATCTATGCCAAAAATAAAGAGGATATGAAACTATATGACCCTTGAATTAAAAGAAAAGTTCATGAAATACAGATTTTCGAATTAATACGGATAATGAGAACATCATCCAACTTTGTGGGTCTATGAGTTATATTTCGGAAATCCAATCGTACATCTCATAGGTCATCCCTTAAAGATCATTTTTGCCAAAAATAAAAAGAATATGAAACTATATGACCCTTGAATTGAATAAAAGTTCCTGAAATACAGATTTTTGAATTAATACGGATAATGAGAACATTATCTCACTTTTTGGGTCTACGAGTTATATTTCAAAAATCCAAAAGCACATCTAATAGGTCATCCCTTGAAGACCATCTACGCCAAAAATAAAGAGAATACGAACTATATGACACTTGAATTAAAAGAAAAGTGCACGAAATACAGATTTTCGATTTAATACGGGTAATGAGAATATTAGGGTCTACGAGTTATATTTCAGAAACCGAACCGTACATCTCATAGGTCATCCCTTAAAGATCATCTATGCCAAATATAAAAATAATACAAAACTATATCACCCTTGAATTGAAAGAAAAGTGCTCAAGATACAGATTTTCGAATTAATACGGGTAATGGGAACATTATCCCACTTTATGGTCTACGATTTATATTTCGAAAATCCAACTCCATATCGTATAGATCATCCTTAAAGATCATATGTGCCAAAAATAAAAAAGAATACGAAACTATATGACCCTTGAATTGAAAGAAAAGTGCCTGAAATACAAATTTTCGAATTAATACAGGTAATGAGAACATCATCCCACTTTATGGGTCTAAGAGTTATATTTTCAAAATCCAACTATAAATCTCATTGGTCATCCCTTAAAGGTTATGTATACCAAAAATAAAATGAATACAAAACTATATGACTGTTGAATTGAAAGGAAACTGCCCGAAATATACATTTTCGAATTAATACGTGTAATGAGAACATCATCCCACTTTATGGGTCTACAAGTTATATTTCAAAAATTCAACTATACATCTCATAGGTCATCCCTTAAAGATCATCTTTACCAAAAATAAAAAGAATACGAAGCTATATGACGATTGAATTGAAAGAAAATTGCCTGAAATGCAGATTTTTGAATTAATAGGGTATTGAGAACATCATCTTACTTTATTTGTCTACGAGTTCTGTTTCGAAAATCCAACTATACATCTCATAGTTCATCCTTTAAATACCATCTATGTCAAAAATGAAAAGAATAAGAAAATATATGATGGTTGAATTGAAAGAAAAAGTGCTTGAAATAGATATGTTTGAATTAATATGGGTAATGAGAACATCCTCCCACTTTATGGGTCTACGAGTTATATTTCGACAATCCAACTGTATATCTCATAGGTCATCGATTGAGGATCATATCTACCAAAAATAAAAAGAATACAAAACTATATGACCTTTGAATTGATATAAAAGTGCCCCAAATACAGATTTTAGAAGTAATACGAGTAATGAGAACATCATCCCCCTTTATGGGTCTACAAGATATATTCTGAAAATCCAACCCTACATCACATAGGACATCCCTTGAAGATCATCTCTACAAAAATAAAAAGAATATGAAACTATATGTCCTTTGAATTAAAATAAAACTGCCTGAAATACAGATTTTTCTAATTAATACGGGAAATGAGAACATCATTCCGCTTTATTGGTCTACGAGTTATATTTTGGAAATCCAGATGTATATCTCATAGGTCATCCCTTGAGGATCATCTATGCCAAAAATAAAGAGAATACGAAAATATATGACCCTTGAACTAAAAGAAAAGTGCCCAAAATACAGATTTTCGAATTTATACGGATAATGAAAACATCATCCCACTTTATGGGTCTACGAGTTATATTTCGGAAATCTAACGGTACATCTCATTAGTCATCCTTTAAAAATCATCTCTGCCAAAAATAAAAAGAATACGAAACTATATGACGCTTGAATTGAAAGAATAGCATCCGAAATACTGATTTTCAAATTAATGCAAGTAATGAGAACATCATCCCACGTTTTGGGTCCACTAGTTATATTTTGAAAATCCAACCATACATCTCATAGGTCATCCCTGAAAGATCATATCTACCAAAAACAAAAAAAGAATATGAAACTATATGACTGTTGAATTCAAAGAAAAATGTCAAAAATACATATTTTCGAAGTAATACGTGTAATGAGAACATCCTACCACTTTATGGGTCTACGAGTTATATTTCGAAAATCTGACAGATTTTTGAAGTACTACGTGTAATGAGAACATCCTACCACTTTATGGGTCTATGAGTTATATTTCGAAAATCTTACTGTATATCACATAGGTCATCCCTTGAAGATCATCTGCACTTAAAATAAAGAGAATACGAAACTATATGTCCCCCGAATTAAAAGAAAAGTGCCTGAAATACAAATTTTCGAATTAATACGGGTAATGAGAACATCATCCTACTTTACGGGTCTACGAGTTATATTTTGGAAATCCAAATTTACATCTCATAGGTCATTCCTTGACGATCGTTTCTACCAAAATTAAAAATAATATAGGACCTTTGAATTGAAATAAAAGTGTCCGAAATACAGATTTTCAAATTAATACGGGTAATGAGAACATCATCTCACTTTACGGGTCTACGAGTTATATTTCGGAAATCCAAATGTACATCTCATATGTCATCCCTTGAAGATCATCTACACCAAAAATAAAGAGAATGCGAAACTATATGACCTTTGAATAAAAAGAAAAGTGCACAAAATATAGATTTTTGAATTAATGCAGGTAATGAGAACATCAATCCACTAAATGGGTCTATGAGTTATATTTCAGTAATCCAACCATACATCTCATAGGTCATTCCTTAAAGATCATATATACCAAAAAATAAAAAGAATACAAAACTGTATGACTGTTGAATTGAAAGAAAAGTACCCGAAATACAAATTTTTGAATTAATACGGGTAATGAGAACGTTATCCCACTTTATGGGTCTATGAGTTATATTTCGAAAACCCAAGTGTACATCTCATAGGTCATCCCCTTAAAAATCATCTCTGCCAAAAATGAAAAGAATGCGAAACTATATGACTGTTGAATTGAAAGAAATGTTCCCGAACTATGGATTTTCGAATTAATACGAGTAATAAGAATATCATCTCACTTTCCGAGTCTACAAGTTATATTCAAAAATCTAGTTGTACATCTCATAAGTTATCTCTTAAAAATCTTCTCTGTCAAAAAATGAAAAGAATATGAAACCATATGATTGTTGAATTGAAAGAAAAGTTCCCAAAATATAGATTTTCGAATTAACACAGGTAATGAGAACATCATCCCACTTTATGAGTTTATGAGTTATATTTTGAAAATCCAACTATACATTTCATAAGTCATTCCTTAAAGATCATCTGTGCCAAAAATAAAAAGAATACGAAACTATATGACTATCGAATTGAAAGAAAAGTGCTTGAAATACAGATTTTTGAATTAATACAAGTAATGAGAATATCATCCCACTTTATGGGTTTACGAGTTATATTTCGGAAATCCAACCGTACATCTCATAGGTTATCCCTTAAAGATAATCTTTGCCAAAAAATAAAAAGAATAAGAAACTATATAACTGTTGAATTGAAAGAAAAGTACCCGAAATACAAATTTTCGAATTAGGGTTAATCTCAATTTACTACCCTAAAGTTTCTTGGTTTTCAATATGTGGCACATGAAGTTTTTTCATCCTAGAGTGATACATAAAGTTATAATTTTGGGACACTTTCATACATCCGTTAAGGTTATTGTTAAATTTATTGTTAACTGATGACGTGATATCCATATGAACAATAACTAGACGCCACATGGATATTAAAAAATAAAAAACAACTAAATTAATAAAATAATAAAAATTAAAAAATACTTTTGGGCTTTTCTCCCTCACCCATTCCGACCCGCCTCCCTTCTCTCCTCTGCACCCGCCTTTCCCCCCTCCCTCTTTGACTCCACCCTCTCTCTCTCTCTCTCTCTCTCTCTCTCTCTCAGGCAAGTCCCTTTCCTCTGTCTTACCTTCCATCGTCGATGTCGTTTTAGGCATATGAAGGTGCGTTTGGTTGTAGAGAAATAGCCAGGGAAAATCTTAATCCGATAACTGGGATCTAATACGTCACTGGACGTGTTTGATTCTTCAGCTATTATTTTCCTTCCGTTGTTTTCTTGGCAACCAAACAGGTCTTTAGGCTTTGAGTTCTTATCAAATTTGTCAGCTCAGTTTACCCTATTCGTTTACTGTTTTGCCCGCTGAAAAAAAGAAGCTTAATTTGGTTTTCTAATTAATTTTTTGAAGAAAAGCTCAATAATTTTTTGTATTTTGAAGGGAATTATTGTTGTTTGAAGCCATTTTTATCTGGTTAATTTGGGGTTGTCACTGAACTTAAGAATTTGCATTGCTATTACACAGCTATGGTGTATTTGGTGTTGTTTGAAATTGGGTTATGCCTGAAAATGCTAATGTGTTGTTGGCTATGGTTGGTTGGGTTGTTGCAGGGTTTTCCACGATGACAGAACCTTCTAAAGTCATTCATGTTCGAAACGGAAGGGGGTTGTCACTGGACTTGTATGATTCTGCCGATTTACGACGCTTTGGCTCCCAGCCCGTCTCTAGCTCCAGCTCCCGCACCCAGACCCGGCAGGCCCAAACACCACTTCGACGGCGAGAGCCAGGTGAAGGACTTCATCCACTCTCCTCCACTATGACAGATACAATGAGATGGCGGACATTCTGGTAAATCTGACGTCTTTGGCTACGGAGAGAGAGAAATGGAGTGGGCGGAGTCAAAGAGGGAAGGGGAAAGGTGGGTGCAGAGGAGAGAAGGAAGGGGGTCGGAAGTGGTGAGGGAGAAATGCCCAAAAGTTTTTTATTTTTTATTTTTTTTAAGTTTTTTATTTTATTAATTTATTGTTTTTATTTTTTTATTTTTAATATCTACATGGTGACCAGTTATTCTCTACGTAGATGCCACATCATCAGTTAACGGTAATTTAACAGCAACCTTAACGGATGTATGAAAGTGTCTCAAAATTATAACTTTATGTACCATTCTGGGATGATAAAACTTCATATACTAAATATTGAAAACCAAGAACTTTAGGATAATAAACTGAGATTAACCTTTTGAATTAATACAGGTAATGAGAACTTCATCCCAATTTATGGGTCTACAGTTATATTTCAAAAATTCAACTATACATCTCATAGGACATTCATTAAAGATCATTTCTGCCAAAAATGAAAAGAATACAAAACTAGCAATGTTTAAAATATGACGTATGAGATTTTGATTTGATCTATAATTAAAATAGAAGTAAATTACACTTTCATACCTTAGGTTTGGGGTCTATTTCAATTACTTACAACATCTTCAAAACATTTCACTTTCATACCTTAAATATTATTTTATTTCAAAATAATACCTCCGTTACATTTTCCATCCATTGATCCGTTAAATGCTGACGTGGCTGCCACATATATGTCATGTGGCTGCCAAATGTCTGCCACGTGGCAAATAAAATAAATTTTTTTAAATTTTCTCAAAAAAAATAAATTGAAACCCATTTCTGCAAGAAGAAGAAAAGGGAGGAAGAAAGAAAAAAAAAATTGTCCATCACCCACCCCCCCCCCCCCAAAAAGCGACCCAAAAGAAGAAAGAACTAAAAAAATATATCAGAAGAAGAAGAGGGAGGAAGAAAAAATAAAAAATAAAAAATTGTCCATCCCCCCTCCCCCAGCGACCCAGAAGAATAAAGAACAAAAAAAAAAAAATTGTCCCTCCCCCCCCCCCCCAACCCCCCCATCGACCGAGAAGAAGAAGAAGAAAAGGGTTTCAAATTCCTAGAACCCACCATGACCCTCCTTCCACCTTCCCCCCTTCCCGCGACCCTCCTCCCGTCCCCCCACCCACCCCAACCCATCTCCCCACCCACCCAGACCCATCTCCCGTTTCAAATTCCCAAAACCCCCCGCGACCCTCTTTCCGCCTCCCCTCCCCTCTCACCCCGCACCCAGCGACCCTCCTCCCATCCCCCGACCCATCTCCCCACCCACCTAGACCCATCTCCCTTCTTCCCTCTTCTTCTTCTTCTTCTTCTTCTCGTTTCAATTTCCCAGAACCCCCCCCCCCGGCGACCCTCCTTCCACCTCCCCCCACCGGCACGGCGGCCCTCCTCCCGTCCCCCTACCCACCCCGACCCATCTCTGCACCCACCCAAACCCATCTTCCTTCCTCCCTCTCTTCTTCTTCTTCTTCTTGCAGATGTGGGTTTCTCTTTTTTTGAAAAAATTCAAGTTTTTTTTTTTAAATTAAAAAATTATTTTATTTGTCACGTGGCAGACATTTGGCAACTACATCAGCATTTAACGAATTAATGGATGAAAAATGTAACGGATGTATTATTTTGAAATAAAATAGTACTTAAGATATGAAAGTAAAATGTTTTGAAGATGTTGTAAGGAATTGAAATAGATCCCAAATCTAAGATATAAAGTGTAATTTACCTTTATAATAGTTTTGTGTAATTTATCCAAAGAAAAAAAAAAAACAAAAGTTATAACTCATATTTAAGACGGTAAAATCATTTCCAAGAAAAGAGATGTTGAGTTGAAAATATTGTTCCACGTACTTTCGTTTTGGTCATAGCTCCACGCCGTTTGATTCCTAGTCCCAAAATCTAAAATTTATCACCAAAGGTGCACCAAACCACACCATAACAGTTAAGTTCGAAAATCTGAGGGCGCTGCCTCTCTCCTGTTTCACATAGACTCTCTCTCTCTGTTCAAAAACGCTTCGACTCGGTCCGATCTCTGACTCAGTGGGTCAAACTCAGTCCTTGGCACCTTGCAAATCCAACTCCAAGCTGTATAATTTTCTCTCCATCTACCCAGCCCTGTTCTACGACGCCTGGGTTTCAAGGGTCCAACTCTTATTTTGCTTCGCTTCGTCAATTCCAACCACTTGAAAGTTGCTGAATCTCCTTCTCTCCAAAGCTCCAATTTCTTGACCAAATAGTGAGGTGATTTTATAAGCTTCAGGGAAAGGGTGTAATAGCAGCTATGGTTTGTTAGGGTTTTCTGGTTTGTTAATTTGGGATTCTCCTAAATCCAGGTTGAGGAGAAGATTGCAAGTTTTTAGGTTTTGGAGGATAAGTCTTGTCATGTAAATTTGGTGTTTTTCCTTTTGATGTTTTGGTAGCGAAGGGGATGGTGGAAGCTTCTTAAGTCTGGGTTGGCGTGAAAATTTGGGGTTTCGCTTCGCCTTTACCTGTATAGAAAGATTGTTGTATGTAATCGGGTGAGATTTAAGGTGGGAAAAAAAATCAGAGAGAAATGTTTTATTCTCAGTTTATATTGGCCAAGAAAGGTCCTCTTGGGACGATATGGATAGCGGCACATTTGGAGCGCAAGCTTCGCAAGAATCAGGTCGCCGACACCGATATTGGCGTCTCCGTAGGTCAGTTCTCATATTATTTTTTTACCTTATGGTCCATGTTTATTATTCCTTCTCTTTAGAAAATATAGAAAAATAAAAGTAGCAAATTTTCAGATTTAATTGTGGATTGTGTTGAATTTTGTAAACGCTGGAACAATTACCTTTATAAGAAGCAGAAACAATACAACTACAGCAGTGGAAACCAAATGTATAGATAGCAACACAGTGATTACAGAACAGCTAACCTGGAGAAAATATACCATCATAATTGTAGCAGCCTGCCAATCTGCATGAATAAAGAAAAATTGGTTTGTCTGACTCTAAACATACGTTTTTATTTATTTATTTAATTGTAAATCCTTGTGTTCTTTCAAACAAATTATTTTTGGAGAAAGAAACAAAGTTTTATTGCTTCTGAGCACAAAGAAAAACAGAAGGCAAAATCGAGAAAACAAATAAAGTCCCCCTGAAATTGAAACAGTTACAAAAACTCTTTATGCTAACTGTTGCAGCTTTCCAGTCAAGCCAAATAACTCAGAAGGATTACTCTTCAAATTTTGTAGAAACCAAAGCCCATATTGAAAACCTTAAGCGAACTTCTTCCCATAACTTCTCTCCTCTGCTTTCAGAAAATCCTCATAGACTATCCTATTTCTTTCCATCCACATTACCTAGAACATAACCAAAACCATGCAGCCCCATAAAGTCTTAGTTTTCTTCCCCAGGTAAGAACAACCTATGGATACAACCCAACTAATCTCAAATTCCCTAAACAAATGCAGCCATATAATCAAAGCCACTGGACAACGTAAAAATATGCCATCAGCAGAGTATAGACAATTCTTGCAAAGGAGACACCATTGAGGGCATAGGTTAGAATTGGGTCTCCTTTTATAAGCATGTCGAGTGTTAACCTTCCCATGAGCCACTAACCAAGTAAAGACTTTGACTTCGAGGGGCGCTTTAAATTCCCATGAGCCACTAACCATAAGGCTGAAACCCATAGATTCTTTCCTTTTTTAAAATACGCAGCAACAAATTTCATGGACAAGCTGCCTGATGAATCAAAATGCCATCCGCCCCCCCCCCCCTTCCTCCTCCTCCTCCTCCTCCTCGCGCGCACACACACACACCACACAAAAAAATGCTTCTCACACACCATTGAAATTGCATGAATCTGGAATTACCCTTAACAGCTTGACTTCCATAAACCACTTACCCCAGGGCATTAAAGCAATGGAGAAATGAAGAATAATGTTATCAATGGTCTTGACCTCTTTTTTGCATATGGTACACAGGTGGTGTATATGCAAAATTAAGCATTCTTTTTGCATAGTATCACAAGTTTTTAGGTACTTTAACCATTGGAAAATGGCTCATCACTTAACTTGCTGAAATATGCTTTACACAAGGCCCAATGACTCACCTCTAAGTTTCCAAGACCTTCTCTTTGATCTAGCAAATTGTAAGGATACATTTTTCTATCAAAGGGACCCTACAAAACTTATGATATCAACCCATGGAAAAGAAAACCAACCTGTTTACCAAAAAAAAAAAAAAAAACCTACACGGCCGTGGATACATTACGAGAACACTATCTTTTAATCTATAAAGACAATGAAATGATTTGCACAACACAATATTAGTAAATATGACCTCATGCCCTCCAAAATGGCATTCCAAGGACAATGATTGGAGCCCCTAACCACAATATTATAATCCCTCAGTTTTGACATTAATCCATATTTGCGTGTAAGCACAACAAACCAAAAGGAGTTATATTTAAGGAAATCTCCACAAACATTTCCAAGAAGAGCTGCATTTTCTCCTTCTTTTCTAAATTTCCTTCCCGAGTTATTTTTATTATTATTTTGATAGAAAACAAACCTTATTTTAAAGAAAAGAAGGTGGATAGGATTTCCACTGGGCTAAGAAAACTAAGACTGAATACACTTATACCAAATATGTCAAAAGATATGGCAAAGCTACTTATCCATAAGTTCTAAAGAGACTGAGGCCCAAAATGATGCCCAGAAGTGTACCTGATGCAGAATACACTTATACCGAATATGTGAAAAGATATGACAAGGCTACTTATCCTTGAGTTCTAAAGAGACTGAGGCCAAAATGATGCCCAGAAGTTTACCTGATGCAGAATGGACCGGGATTATTGTAATATAGGGTTTTCTGGTTCTCAAGTATTTTTACTTATGCGTTAACTTTGCTTATGCTCAGGTATTATAAACTCAGGGTTTTCAAAGCTAGGATTGTTTTAGTAATTTAGTTACACAGGGCTTGTTATTCAGTTTTTGTTTTATAAATCAAGACTTTGTATTCATCAGACAGACTTTGGTGCATGTCATAATCTATAGTTATGGTGCAATTGTATCAGTAGTTATTGCTTTCTTTTACTGTTGCTTCTCCGCCAAAAAAAAAAAAGAAAAATAAAATTTCTTGAAGTGCAGAGCACACTTAGTTATACCATGCATTTAAATTCTTTTAAATCTTATTCTTGCATTAAATTTATAAGGGCATGTAGTAGCAGTTGCACGCCGTTACAAGACCTAAGAAAGATAAAAAAACTGATGCAATTAAGAAATAAGGGAGATTTTTATCACCTTCGTCTGAGGTCTGAGCACCATGCTCCGGCTTTTGTTGTCTACATCCATTCATAGAAAACTCTCTAGTTTTTAAGGTAGTTCCAGTCAGGGTCACATGCTTTCTCAATATGAAATATTGTTCTTAGATTTCTGAATACTTTCTTAACTCAAATTTTGTTTTTGGGTTATAATTTGGGGATTTATGTAGTATTATTTTCTTTTCCGATCTCAGTTATTTTTCTATTTTTAGTATTGCTTTTTTTTTTTTTTTTTTTTTTTTTTTAATGTCAAATTCATCTATCCACTCGTCTAACTTTCATGGTCTATCTTTGTGTACAGATTCTATTCTTTTTCCTGAAGTTCCAATTGCTCTCAGGTTGTCCAGCCATCTTCTGCTTGGTGTTGTGAGGATATATTCTAGAAAGGTGAATTACCTGTTTGATGATTGCAGTGAGGCTTTGCTTAAGATAAAGCAAGCTTTTCGCTCCACTGCAGTTGATTTACCTCCAGAAGAATCTACTGCTCCGTATCATTCCATCACCTTGCCTGAGACTTTTGATCTTGATGATTTTGAGCTACCAGATAATGAAATTTTTCAGGGGTTAGTATGTTCCATTGTGTTTAGGGCTAAAGCTTTAGCTGTTGAGATGCTGGATATGAAAATTTGTATTTGTGTGAATTTTAACATTCAGTTGTTTTGCAGTAACTATGTTGACCATCATGTCAGTACACGGGAGCAAATAACTCTCCAAGATACAATGGAGGGTGTGGTTTACTCGACATCTCAATTTGGATTTGATGGTTAGTACTCAAAAGTTCACTGTCATGACTCATGATTGATATCATTGTACATTGAGTTAAATTTGATGGATAAATCTTAATGATGTTTATGTATGATTTAACTTAAATGTCCAATATTTCGTGGTTTATTTTCAGAGCGGTTTGGTGATGGCGATACTTCTCAAATTGGTCTGGAATTTGATGAGGTAATTTTTTGTACCTGCTTTGTAGTATTAACTTTTAAATGAAATAAGTTGGTAATGGACCGGGTAATAGAATATTGCATGTGGTCCAGTATCCTAGTGGATAGGGTGTTGGGTTTCTACCATGCGTCCCGGGTTCGAAACTCCTCGCTCCCCTGAATTAATGTTATAGTTTCAAACCCTCCCCCCTCCCCTTAGTAATAGTAAATTTCTTTTAAAAGAAAAAAAGAAAGACTGGGTAATTGAATACTATGGAATTACAAGTTACTTCCTTCTGTATGTACACATGGAAATTTAATCTTTTTTCATCTGTGTGCGTGGCTTCCTTGTATTTGTGTTGGTGCAGTGAAATTATGGCTCGCCGCTGCTCTTACTAATTTGTTACTAGGGTTTGGCTAATTGGTTGTTATAGGGTTTGGCATTACAGAATTAAGGATTCAGGGCTTGCAGATATATTCAGCTCCCAAATGATCCTATAAGAAATGTAGTTGATGAAGATTAAAGAATGACTATATGTTTCTACCTGTGTCACTCACCTACTAAAAGTAAAGCCTTCTCAGAATGCTTAAAATTGGTTGGAGTCGCTAAAGTTCACACACGTGCAAGCTCTCATATTCTCATATGGGCTCTTTGGGACTAAGTAAAAAGGGGGCTAGTGGGTTTTTACTGACTGGTGTATAATATTTATCACCAGTTCAAGAAACCATACATGCCTGTATTGTTAGTGTCTTTGTTTAAATCTCTTATATACCCTCTTTTCAGCAACCAAGCACAAAGCCAGAGTGGGATGATTTTCAATTGTAGGGTTTCATCAATTTTCAATGTTTAAAATCTTTTGTGCTGTGTGTGGCTTTCATTGGTTTTTTTTTTTTTTTTTTTTTTTTGTGCTCGTGTTATGCATTGCTTATGCAAGAATCTAGTGGCCTAACTGTTGTCTTATTTTTCATTTATCTTGTTTATGGCGGATTGTTTTCCGTAGGCTGTGGGTTGTTTGTAAACTTTTACAAATAGCTGGTCCACGTTGGTTTTACTTCCTTCATAGACCTCATTAATATAATCTTTATGTTTTCTACTATACAAAACTATTATCTCACACATGTATGTATGTCACTTATAGATGCTATTGTTTTTTGAATGATGGAAAACAGGACCTGTTCTTTGGCAAGGTTGCAACTCAAGTGAATGATGGAATTTCAGAGTAAACTCTATATCTCTTTAGTGTCAAGCGCAGATTACTATTAATTCTCACACATTGTTTGATTGCACAAAGAGGATCCTTTAAGTTAGGATTAGATCATCTCAACTTCTTTGTTGGATTGTATGACCCTATGCTTCTACCTCTTTTCAAGTAAACAAAGCCTGTGCTTAACCCATGTTTTCTTTGACCACCATATCCTTAAGATTGATTATTTATGGAAAAAAAATCATAAGCTTGGGTTTGGATAAAGGTAATTCAAACTTGAAGTACCAATAAATTTTAAAATCGCGGGATTTGAGACTACAAATTTGAAGTGATAGGATTGGTAAATTCTCATGTTTTATCTCAAGTTATCATGCTAAAATTGAACTCTGAAATTTGTAATTGATCTGTCTGGAATCCAATAATCTGTAAATATGATTACTGGTAGTGATTTCTTATTTTAACTTTTAAGCAAAATTTATTTTCTCCTGATGTCATTAAGCTGCAGAAGAAAGCTATGAGTGGTATGCCTGTTATCATATTAAAGTTGGGTGTTTCTGTCCTCAATGATTTGATTTGTTTATTTGGAATTTTTTTACTTCATGTTGAAGAGGTTGGTCCCTGTTGTGCAGTTATGTGGATGGTTGTGTGGTTTCTTTATTTTTTTTATCCATGGAATGACTTTGGACACTACGAATTTTCTGATGTACCGTATTCATTTTCAACTATTTCAGTGGTGATCCTCAAACATTGGGCCAATCAGTAACACCTCTGGAAAAGCATGATATGTATGACGGGATACCTGGAACTTCAGAAACCATACAAATGAATGGGATTGAAAACCAGGTCTAGTATCTATTCGTACTACCCAAAAACTCCTCATCTTTCTT
The DNA here is from genome assembly GCF_041283825.1 of Pyrus communis. Taxonomy (NCBI): domain Eukaryota; kingdom Viridiplantae; phylum Streptophyta; class Magnoliopsida; order Rosales; family Rosaceae; genus Pyrus; species Pyrus communis. Next base: position 24,675,775 of record NC_142568.1, on the reverse strand, counting down.
TTTGAAGTCTTGTCCTAATTATTCTTCATTTACCATGTATAAGCAAGGAGGTTCTATTCTCTTTTTTTTTTTCGTTGTTGTTGAGGGGTGAGGGAGTGTGATTCATGTACTATTCTGTATAATACAATTCTTGCCTCCATGATGAATATTTTTTTTTATATCCCTTTTGAACAGAATGATGTCCTAGCTGCAAGTACTGATTTTGTTACGTATGCTCAAGCTCCATCAACTCCTGGACTATTTGAAGAGCCAAACCTGTTTGCGGTTCAGGAGCCTATGGCCTGCAGTGATCAATTGGATTTCGAAGACCATAATTTATCAAATTTAGCATCCATGGGCAGCTCAGAAAATGCTGGTCGTATGTCAGGTCCGCGTTGTGGGGATGATAGTACAATGGTTTCTCCCAAAGAGAATGGCTACCATTTGAGCGATATGGAGATCAAACAAACAAAGCCACAGGAGCATGAGCTGATTGAATCCATTTCTCCCGTATTAGAATGTTTAAATGGGACAGTTGGTGCATTGGATGGCCGAAACAGGATTGAAGATATACACAATGGTATTGTTATAAACAATGAACCACTTATGCCTTTCCTAGATCAAAAGGATGCACAACATGCAGAACCTGCTGGAGTTAGGTTTGATGAAACTGTTGCATCTCCTAGCTGCTCCCAGGTCACATCTGAGTTGGACGACCCTGCTCGTAAGATTAGTTCAAGTAATTCCTGTCTGAGATCGTCAGAAGATTATTTGGAATATCAGCAGACATGTTTAAAGCCTGAAATACAGAATGATGTTGAAACTGCTAATAATATGGAACAATCATGCATACCTAACATTACAGATCCTTTCAAGCCTGTTACTCATGAAGATACGGCATCTGCTGAAGTGCCTGTGCTCTGGGCGTGTGGCTCCCTCCCGAGTCATCGTGATATGCTATCTCCTGCCGATAAAATTTCGGAAATCCCCTTCAACTTACCATCTGAGGTTGTAGGGCCAAGTTCATTGGACAATGCAACATCTTTGGACAATCAATTGGAGAACTTGGATAGGTTTGCCACTTCTAACTTGCCTGCACCTGAAAAGTTGCTCTCTGTACCAGAGGGGTTCACTTCTAAACCAAGTGATTTTCTAGTGGAACCTACTCCTGAAAAAGAAGTCATAGGTGGGGATGCTGGTGATGGTGATGGTGATGGGATTAAACTCATCTCAGGGAAAAAACGTAGTTCCACAGAAAGTACACTGACAGTGCATAGTTTGAATTCAGTTGAATCATTTGGGGAGGCCCGAGGAGAGAGAACTGCAGAATCTATCCCTGATGATGATGATTTATTGTCTTCTATTTTAGGTATCAAAAGGATTCTTTCTTCACGCCTTCAGAAATTTGTACATGTCATTTTGTGTTATGACCAAGAGTTGATAGATCAGTCTGGCATTTATCCTTTTCTTTTTCCTGAATTTTTGTTTGAAAGAATTTTCTAAGGCTTATATGATTGACTAAACTGAAAATTATTGTTGATTCAGTTGGAAGGTCTTCAGTTCTAAAAATGAAACCCACTCCGCCTGCACCTGAATTGATATGCACTAAACGCTCAAGAACTGCTGCCCGCGGTACTGCCTCAAAGAGGAAAGTGCTAATGGATGATACAATGGTCTTGCATGGCGAGTATGTGATAATTTCCATATATCTACATTGTTTGAATTACAGCTACCAACTAATTTTTACTGAGCATAAGAAAGGTGTTTCCTTTTGAATATTTGCTGCTTGTTTTAAGACCTCCACAATATGAAAAGCCTATACTACTATGTATAATTGAGATTTGTAGTCGCATCCACCTCAACATATTTTGACATAGAAGTTAATGGTGGGTCTCTTTGGGCAATTAGCATGTTCCGATGGGAAATTTCACATTTTGTTCTTTTGAAGTATATTATCGGTAGTTGTAATGATTATGTTAGTAGAGTGGGACCTGACTAACTGGTAGTTACTTTAGTTACTTAGTAAGTTTTGAGATGAAAATAATCGTGCTGAGCATGCTAGACCTATCTTCTTGTATAAGCTGTTGTGTGCTACATTACTAAGTGCTAACTACTTGCCTGCCGGTTTTCTGAAGTCAAATACGCCAGCAGCTGACAAATACTGAAGACATACGTCGTGTGCGAAAAAAGGCTCCTTGTACTCGCCCAGAAATTTCAATGATTCAGCGACAATTTTTGGAAGATGCAATTTTTACTGAACCCATATTTACTGGTACGATAATTATACTTAGACGTATGTATATCCAATTACTGCATGTCATTTATTGGTTTATTTTGGAAGACCAGTAGAAATATGAACAATTGATATACTTCACAAAATCTGTACAAGCCACCTGAATTGGTTTTGATGTTTATCAGGCATGTCGGTGGAACTGATTTATCTGCACACTGGAACATTTGATACAAGTTCAACCAGGGTTTCCGAAAATGAGCAAAACAATGTTTCTGCGGAGCCATTGAACGATGTAGAATCATTTCTGGAGCCAAATGTTACTAAAGAAATTGAACCCCTTCGAAGCACTGAACCTGTAATAATGAGAGATGACTCAGCAGCACAGCCTGCTGGCTTTCGTATTGAGAACGAGAACCAGAAGGAAGAAGATCATAACCTAAGATCTCACCATACTGATGCTCAGGAACAGGGGATCACTGACCTGGAAGAATTTAATACTTCCAAACATGAACCCTTGGGGGAGATAGCTGAAATGGAAATTGACAAAGAAAATTTTGAAGTTGCTGATCCTATTGTAGAAGATATTTACAGGGTGTCAGCTGATGTTAATGTCCAGTCAAGGCTTATGGATAAAACTGATGATGAAGATGTGTTGCTACAGATGGATGCATTATGCAGGTCACCAAATAATAAGTTGGACACCCAACCCATGGAGGTGGATGCATTGATAGTGGAGGCAAGTATCCAGAAAGAAGTTGATGCCATTGAAGTTGTTGACCATAATGTCGAAATCAGAGCAGATGTTCGGATAGGTGCGTCTGAACTCACCGACAATGTAAATGTTACGCTCTCAACTGGAGAATCCAAAAACCTTAGTTTTTCAGATTATCAACCTGTGGAAGGAATTGGAAATAGTGAGAAACATATTGTGAATGAAACTGAGGTCCTGGAGGCAAACTTGCATTGTGATGACAATGCTTCCTTGAATGGTAAGGAAAGTCTTGGTTTTCGGGAGGTTGATCCACAGAGTGGCATTGATGCAGTAGTTGCTGCAGTTGCAGAAGACCGTGGTGTAAGTTGTTAACATTCATTATTTTTAGTTCTGAAAGTTATTTGGAATGTCTCTTACATATGAAAAGAAAGTTTTTTTATTTTTTATTTTTATTAAATGTCACTTCAAAGGGAAAAAAGAAACTCAGTGCATGTATTCTTATTTTTCTTGGGGACAGAAACATGTTGTACACATGTACACTATATTTGGCTTCGTTTAATTGTTATAATTTTACACCCACACGCTGGTGATCCCCTATATCTATTAGAACCAAATAAAAACTTATTCCTTGAACAAGTATTTGATCCATTCCTTGCCTGGCAAAACTACCTTCTGAGCCATATTTTTTATGATTACCATATTTACTCCTGATTCTTTTGAGAATTGTCTGATTGAAGTTCCATAATAATGATATTGAAGATGACGTGACTTTGTAATGCTGTTCCTTAACTATATATGTTTTTGCCTGGAAGATAGGCATTGTCTTCTGGAAACAGGGTCATTTTGTGCATTAGTCATTTTGTTCTCTTGTCCCAAATTCCATTTCAAGATATGTCCCTTTCTAAAGTACAATTCGTGCTTTTAACTTCACATTGTGGCTATATTGTGCAGGATTGTGAAGACGTAGGTTTTGGAAATGATACAGGTTGACTTTGTCTTCTTCCTGCCTTCTTGACTCTTTCCATTTATCCATTGGACTGTCTTATTTATTATGTACCTGCTTAGGACCTATTGGTATGAACGTTTTGTCTATATGGATTATCCACATAGCACAGAACTATTTATGCATTTTATGAGTGTACTCTTTGTACTTTTTTGGCACTTCCAAATTTCTTATTAACTCTGTGGACTTGGCGCAAATCACCTGGAGCATAAATGAAGATTTGTCTGTGCTTGCATATTTGATGACTGTGCTTCCTTGTATTAGTATTTTTGTATTTTAAAGTAAAATTCCCTTTTTCCCTCGCACTTATGTGCTGGAGTTCCTTTGAATAACATATGTTATTTCTTCTCAGAGTTTTTGAATGTAGATGATGATGAAATAACTGAATATGTTGATGACATGCCGTGCGCTGAAGATACTCGTCTTCTTGAGAACAGTGGATGGTCTTCCCGTACCAGGTATGCATGCTTCGTATGGTCGGTTCTATGTTTAATGCATGCTGCTATTTTCATTTTATTGCAAGACAGTGGAATTGCTTTTTCTGGTTTGCATGACCTCATTGAAGGTGATACTGACAAGTTTGTGTGTTTGAAGCATTGTTACAATATGAAATTTTTTCCATATTTCGATATAAGAATTTTGAATAATAAAACCCTAAACCCTCTCTCTATCCACTTGGAGAAAATGGTTGTGTACTGGTAAACAGGTTTTTCATAATGCTCATGCTATACAATTCCCAAGTTAAAATTGCTGATTGTGTTTCTGTGATATTGATTATCTATTATTTGTCATTAGACATTCTGATATCAGTTTTCTGTTATTATTAAAAACCAACTCTTGAGTTTCGTATAGGGCTGTTGCCAAGTATCTCCAGACTTTACTTGATAAGGAACCTGCGCATGGGAAAAAAGTTCTTGGCATGGACAGTCTGTTAAATGGTAAAACTCGAAAGGAAGCATCAAGGATGTTTTTTGAGACATTGGTAAGTGTTATGATCAATGTTATGCTAAGATTTTCTTTTATCTGGGTGATCTGCTAAATTAGTCACGAAGGACTTCATTAATAAGGATGATAGCGTATTCTTATATATATTATATGTAGTACAATGTTGGGAACCCCAAAAGCATGTAATGAAATTAACTGAGCTAAAGAAAAATCTTTGAAGATAGGTTAGAGCATGTGACATCATTAATTTTACAAGTGAAGGAAGATATTGAACTATCAATGGAAGGTTTAAGTTTATGTATCTTTAATATATATATATATATGTGTGTGTGTGTGTGTGTGTGTGTGTGTGTGTGTGTGTGTGTGTGTGTGAGAGATGGTTCAGATCGTTGAAGTTCGATGGGAGGTGGCCCTACAACTAGTCCCCATTTTTACCCAATCCTTTTGGATAAAGGGCCTGTATATATATTGTTGAAAAATATTTGGTAAATAATTTCTAGTCTAACTAGTTTAAGCCTAATTGATAACAATTTTGTTTTGGTTTTATTTTAGCTTTTGTTTTGTGTACCATTCCCTATGCATTTCTTCCACAACCCTCGCACACTTCTTCCTCCATGCTTCATTTCTCATTTCTCCCATGTAAACGCCCCTTACATGTTTCAAATTGAAAATGAAAACGAAAATAGTAATAAAATAAGGCTTAGTATGCATTAAGTTTAATACTGTGTTTTCGTATATTTAAATGTTATTGTCCAAATTGTGGGTGTGTAGTTTGAAATGCTTAATAATCTGGTTCGATCGTGGTTGTGCTCACGGTTTTGCAGGTTCTTAAGACAAGGGATTACATCCATGTGGAACAGGCAAAGCCCTTTGACAACGTCAGCATAAGATCTCGAGTAAAACTCATGAAGTCAGAGTTTTAATATCTTACATAGGAAAGGCAGATATTGTTGAAAAGCCTTTACAGTTTAGTTTGTGTGATGCTCGATTAAGAATTGGAACATTCTTTTCCTTCATTAGGTATTTTCTCAAAAGAATCTTCCTTTTTGTTCGTAAAAAAATGGTTCCTTTTCCCCTAGTCTAGGAATTAAGTTCGCGTTAGGTTGTGTAATTGATGAGGGATACATCTTGTTGATTGTAGCGGTGGATCATGTCAATATGATGTATATATTATTTGTAAATTAGTATTATTTGTATCGGTGCTAGTATTTCATTTTCCAATAAAGCCTTGGCCCTTTGACTGTCACTATGTCTAGACTTGACAAACGAGTCATTTCATTCCTGTTTGGGTCATGTTGGACACAACTTGCTTTCTTAACGGGTTGATAAGTGTTAAGGACGGAATCATTTAGCCACACTGATTAATTTGATTCGGTTACCACATCGATTTGCAAAATGATTTAGTTTAGAGGTGCACAGATCCTCCACAGTTGGATGAATCAATGTGGTAGATGAGACGGGTATTTGGTTACCACATCAATTTGTAAAATGATTTAGTTTAGAGGTGCACAGATCCTCCACAGCTGGATGAATCAATGTGGTCGGTGAGACGGGTGTAGTAAATTTATTATGTAAGGCAAGATGGTAATGCCACACGAGGGGTATTCTAGTATCCCTTGCATGTAGATAATCAATTTCATCCCACATACTCTGCAGCTACATGCCATAGGGTTCCGAAAAACAATTGGGGGTGAAGTTGTGAATTTTTTTAATGTTTAATTTATTTATTTTTAATATTTTCTTTTTCTAATATATTTCTTTATTATTCAATTATTTTTTTTTTTTTGGTAAACTTTAATAATTAGGTGTAAGGGTAAAGTTGTCAATTTATTTGGTACGGTTTATATTGACAGTGAGAACCGAACTGTCCTAATCAGTTTTATTTCAGTTTGGTTTCAAATGGTTTGGTTTAGATTCGAACCTAACTTATAAGCCCGTTAAAAATTGGGTTTACCTTGAAAGGTCTATTTCAATTTGGGGTTCTCAACTCTTTTTTTTTTTAATTTTAATTTATAGTTTTTTCAGCCCCAAATGGGAGAGGAGCAATTTACAATAAGTAAATCCAAAATTGATAACCACCATACTAAAACTCAAGGAACTCCCGTTTGGTTTTGTTTCAAAATCAAAAGGAAAAAACAAATCTCATAAACCAATGACCACCATACTGATATTCAAGCATCCAAATCCAAATTCATGTATGAACTCCACTAAATAATCAATTACACCCAAACACCTAATTTGTTAATTAAATTAAATATATTTTTTTAATATTATGCGGTTGGGTTCGGTTTCAAATATTAGAAATTGAAACCAAATCATTATTTTAACTTTCAGTTCAGTTTTCAAACCAAAACTATTTAAACTTCAAAAATTGAACCGTTTGGTACGATCCGACTTCATTCGTGTATAGGTTTCAATTTTCTATACCACGTGCCCAATCCTATCAATCGATATTTTTTTCTTTCCTACATGTGTTTTCTTGTTCTGCTATATAACATTCAATCCATATGAGCAAGAAAAATAGGTTATTGATTAACAAATCAACTTGCATTGGACCTACCTAGCTACTGTTATCTCGCTTGAAACTACCTAGCTTAACAGACATCTTCTTCAGCCCTAAGAGAAACTTTTCTGTTCTCTGCTGTATGATGAACCATCAGTTTGAATGCTTTTCAGATTTCAGATCTTCGAAAAGAAAATCACGTAAATAACCAGACCAAGCTTACTCATATGCACATTTAGAACACAAAAGAGGAACTGAAACCCACTTGAGGACAGGGTTGCAACTGAAATAAAAGAAGCTGGAGGCACAATTAACAAAATTTCCTCTTTCAGAACAAGTACTGAAGCTCCAACAACTCGCCTGAGCTTTAACTGCATCTAAGCAAGTAACATTAACCTTCAAATAGCGTTTAAGAACATAAATCACATCAAAATCCAAACAAGAAAAAAAATTAAAAGGTATAAAATTCGTAGTAAAAACGAAGCCAAAGACTGCAGCTATTTTACCCCATTGATATCAAGATGGAGCAAAAGGGCAGCCAGAAAATAAGAGCACACTTGCATGTTGCAAGGAAGGGGACCTAGTCCCCACTTTTCAGGGGCGTGCCTCTGGCTTAGCTATGTAGTTACCCAAGTGGCAACTAACAAATTGATAAAAAAAAAATCCAATCTTCATTTTCTATATGATTGAGAAGCAGAGATGTTTAACAAGCACCACGAACAAAACAAACTGCAAAGCTTCACTTTTATATCGCAAGTCCTCATAGTAGCATCCGCGTACCAAAAACCAGATAACCTTTTTAGGCTTCTGCAATCTCTATTTCCCCCTCCTGTAGTTCCTTGACTGCTCTTATAAGACCCCTTGTAATCCCATTGAGATGTAACCCGTTATCCTTCATTTCTTCAAGCAATTTCTCTGCTGTTCTCCAATCCAAAGCCTTTAGACAGAGAGATTGGATCAATTTATTGTACTCATCAACATTAGGTTGGACCCCAAAATGTTTCATCTCACCCAACAACTTTAAACCTTCGTCAAAATCTTCCAGTTTGCAAAATCCACGGATAATTGTATGGTAAGTCACAGGACTCAGTTTAGGATGCTTGTTTTTGGCTTGGGATAATATTTTACAAGCCTCCTCCATCAGACCCCCATTTGCATAACCACTCATAATAACAGTGTAAGTATACACATCTGGCCTCAACCCCCTACTCTCCATTAGCTTCATCATCTCGATTGCCTCTCCCATATCCCCAGCCTTAGAATAGCCATTGATAACCAAATTGAAAACTGCATTTCCTGGGTGTGGGCCCTCCCTTGTCATCTCAAGAAGCAACTTTTTGGCCCCATCAACATCTTTTATCCTGCACAATCCTTGAACAACAGCTGAAAACAGCTTAATCCCATATTTCCGTGCTTCTCCAGATAAATCACCCAATATCTCTAGAGCTAAATTGACAGTTTCATCCTCCCTACAGAGTGAACTGATCAAAAGATTAACTGGCGAGCGTGGCAGGTCCTGCATCTTCACCTTCATTGACGAATAAACCAAATGGGCATCTTTAGCTTTTTCGCCCTTGCAAAACCAAGATATGATCCTACCGACTCTCTCACCATCAGGCAAGACTCCTGCATCAAGCATCTTCTCGCAAACAGACAGAGCCCAATCAAAAAATGAACGCCTGCAGAGTGCTTCAATTGTAAAGTAATATGAATCTGCATTCGGGAAACATCCAAAATCAGCAAACTTGTTGAACACCTCAAAAGCAGCTTTCCCTTTACCCAATTTTGAGAATGAGGATATCAATTCATTGAGAATTTCCAAATTCAACAAAGTATTTTCTTTCTCACCAATCTCCTTAACAAAATCCCATAGAAAGTATACATCTCTCTTCCTAACAAGGCCACTACATGTGGATCGTACAAGCGCATCGAGGACGTGAGTAGTGACTCTAAACTCGGGTTTCTCCTTCAAAGCCCATTTAATAAACCTAATCAAATTCTCACCCAAAACAAGCGGGGTTTCGACTAGTTTAACCACAAACTCAGGATGCAGAGTCAAATTTAAAGCATCAAAATTAGACTCAAGACTCCCATCAGCACTGCTCTGAAGGAGAGACAATACACTCTCCAGCTGCTCCAAATCAATCTCATAAACCTCTTGTCCTTTCCGCAACTCTACATCAACACCCTCCGAACACTTCTCCTGCGCGTCCCCATCCCCAGGGGCAAGATTGTCCGGCTGGGAATCAACATTTTCACCAAATCCCACAGGAGCAGGTAGCTCTTCTCCTTGAGCGGAATCAGAATCCCTAGGGTTTTCTGAGAGCTCAGAGAAGAACCTAGGGTTTTGGAATCTAGTGTAAAAATGAGGAAATTGATCAAGTAGAGGAGTTAGTGTTTTAGAGGAAAGCACCTTGTGGTTTGGATGAGCTGCGGACAGCTCCCGTGCCGCCGCCTGCGTCGAAAGGAACGCTGCTCTTGCTCTTGCTGTCACTGCATACCTCCACATCTCTATCTATGGATCTGCTCGGCGTGCCTAATTCACTTAACTCAAACAGTGAGCGACTGTGGTGTTCATATTCAAAAACCCTAATCTCTAGTGGGAGACGGAGGGGAGAAGTGCAGAAAATGAAACGTGGGCTTTTGCACTCGGGTAAGACCCGTATAACTAACTGCTTCCTCGTCGGGCTCTGGACTGCTAAGTTTAAAATGTTGGGCCGTTGGCCCAGCAGTTATAACATTAAGATTTCATTTTTCAAATCCGTTCTAGTCTCCACGTGGTCACATCGAAGTCCATCTTTGGGTATTATAGGGAGGGACGGAAGCCGAACACAAGTAAACCTTTACAAATCTCGGCCAAGCCAAACCAGCAAAGTCCGCAGCGGCACAATCCAAAATTACATTCAAGTTGGGGAGATGATTCCCGCACGCCCTATCTATTTTTATCTCTTGATTCTTAAGGTTACCCCAAGTTAACCATTTTAGTTCAAAGCTCGGAAGGCGGCGGGTGGCATAGGGTTCCATTGTAGTAGGCAGATTGAAAGAAAAACAGGGAGAAATCGTGAACAAAGAAAGATCATGAAACAATTAAGTTAATCGAAAAATGACAACAAACTTAAGTATCCAAGTTAGTTACTAGCAAAGACCTTAATTAGACAGAATATACAACATTACTTGCAGTTTCAGAAACACTTCTTTGCTTTCTAGGCACTAAGGGTATTTCAACCTACAAGATCCGACTAAAACACCTTCAGCCCTGTTCAAATTCATAAATCCCGTGACAACAAATTCTACAAACAGTAAACGAGCATCGGATGCTGGATCTTTTTACAAGGAGTATTAATTCAGATGTATGACTGACATAACTATTGAGCATTGATATAAACTCATTCAGCTTCAAGTTCGGCACCAAACTGCTCTAACCTTGCAGCATCCTCATCCAGATTCCGGACAGAAGCATGGTTAACTAAACCATCATCCTCACTTGCATGTACTTGTCTACCGCCAAACCTAAATGAACATAATAATAATTAAATGTAGAACCAAAAGAAAATGGGAAGACTAATCATTGGAAATCTACAAAATAAACAATTAAGTTCTTAGTGGCGAGAAATTTTTCAATGTCATGACATGTGGTGTACCAGCTTGTACTTCCGAGCACACTGAAAAATCTCCCGCAGCAGCACCATCTACCCAACCTTACACAATAACTGCAATTGTAATTTAGTAAACACACAATATTGATTACCATCGCCCATTCATCATTTCTATGCACTTCTGAGCATCATTCCTATCCTTGAATCTGACCAAAACAACTCCCTGGGGATGATTCTCACAAACCTACAAAGAAAACAAAATGGGAACCTGAGGATATTAGGAAAGGGAAAAGAAAAAGGAACATACATAGACATGTATGCACATATCACGGAGAAATTCTGAATGCCATTCTTCATCACACACATGAAGGGTATATTACCTTCACTGAGTCCACTGGACCAAGCTTCACACATTCCTCCTGAACATCCGCCTGCAATTCTGGACCTAAATTTTCATCTGCCTGTAAACATTATTTAGGAGAAAGGTTACCAGAACAGGATCAGAATAATAAAATACCCTTCTCGCAAGGCTTTATATATTGAGAAAGTTGTTGTGCAAATAAACATCACCAACTATTGATCCGTTGATACATGATACGCAGAAGGAAAAAACAAGTTTTCCAACAGCATAGACACTACATATAATCTGTTATGACAGCTATCAACTTACCCTCATTTCAGCAGGAGTGAACATGTAGCGAAGAATAACAGTAGCTGGAATTGACACCTTTCCATCGTCATGGCCGGCTGTTCAATAAGAAGAAAATGTGATCATACTATTAGTGTTGTAGAGCACATAAGGTACTTCATACCAAAATTTATGACAGAAAATGTCCGGCAGGTTATGAAGCATAGGCATATGCTAATTATCCACAGACACCCACGTCAGGTTCACACTATGCTTCACTGTAAAATCCGAAACACAAAGAAACTACTTGTGAAACATAGGAATATGCATATGATCCGCAAACATTTCCTTATGATTAAAACAATGAACACACTGCGGGCAGAAGAAAAAGTAGTTTGTATTTTAAATCTCAAGATGTAGAAGAATTTCTATAATATATGACATATGATATGATAAAACAAAAAGGCATATTATTATTCACAAAAGAAAGGGAACAACTGACTGCAAAAGCAACGCATACTACATTTGGAAGACAAGACTAGAAGCTTTAAGCATAAGTGGAAAGGAATCACAATATGAGGTATTCCTTCACCGGAATAAAGATATCTAATGCAAGAAGCTTTCTGTTTACAAATCAGCATGAAAAATAAGGTTAAGTAAGAACACGACTAATATTAATATATGAACCTACCCCAGCCAAGTATCTTCTCTTCCACTTTCTTAAGTTTCTTTTTCCTCTTGTTGTCTGCTTGTTTGGTAACAAATGTGTCCCCTGCATACATAACAGAAGCTTTTAAATAAAACAGAACACACTTGAAAGCTCATAATCTAAGGCATGCTATTGAAAATGTTTCTAATACTGTGTTGATGATGTTTTTCAGTAGTTCTCTCATTTGTATATAAAGTAGCAAAAATTTTAAAATCTCACACTAAAAGTACAAGACAAAAAACAGTTCAACAAATATCATCTGACTACTAACAATTACCTTTCTGCTGAAACTTAGCTTGGGTGACCGACATAAGAACCTTGCCACCAGGGCGTAGAGGTGTTCCGTCCAAAATTTGGGTAGCCAAAACAACCGATGGTTCCTATAGTTTACATAAACGCATATAATAAAATACCCAGAAATGACACGTTACATCACAAAGACAGCAGAAGTAATAAAAAGCATTGTTACCTTCATATAAGTAACAAGTGCGTCTCCCTTTTTCTTTCCGGTTGCTTTGTCAACATACAGCTTCACACGAGGTTTTTTTGTTTCAGGATCCTATAAATTCCATTGAGTAACAAGCTTATATGGTGTGAAGTATGAGAGTAGATATTTATCAATTAAGCTACACAGTGCTGGATGTTTAACAAGGAACACAAAGTATAATGTTCACACTTAGTTTCATGATACGATAACAAGGCCACTTTCCATTATAATTTGACAATAACTCTTAAGAAAAAAGTCTAAGAATTTGGTTGCGGACAAACACTGGACTAAAAAAAAATCATTATGCAGAAAATGATTTAAAGCTATATAACCCCGTAGTTTTTTGCTCTAATGCTCAGATAAGTACAATGCATCTTTAAAAGTTTCCATTCCAAAAGATATTAATTCAATTCTGAACTCAATTTTAAGCATCATTGAACCATCTTAAAAAATGGTACTAAACAACAAAGTAACAACATGAATTGTATGAAAAGAAGAAAACTTTACCTCCTTTATAATCCCACATTTGGAAAACACCTCTACCACCTGACGAATATCACTGAAATTAGTAGTATGCCACAATAAATACAGAGAATAAAACAATGACGGGGACTTACTTCGTCGACTGTGACGTCATCAGGCAATCCGGTTACATAAACATGCGTGTTGATCTTCAGCTCAAACCAACTATCAGGAGGTCTATTAGCTTCCTGAAAGTACAAGTAATAAGACAGGGGGGGGGGGGGGGTCAACTGGTACTGCTTCATAAATCCTATACACATAGACCATTTCCAGTCTAGACTAGCATAACCAAATTTAATAATAGGATCCAATCACATTCCCACGGAACAATAGAGTTTGATTAGTAGGCTTTAACAAATAAAAGATACACAATCATCAAAAGTAAAAGAACAAGATAAAAAGGGTAAACCTTCTTGTCAGCTTCCTTATCCGACAATTTCCTCTTAGAACTTTGATTGCCTTCTAACTCACTGCTACCATTGATATCATCTTCTTTAGAGGGATTGGAAGCCTTTACAGGTGCATTAACCTCTTCCCTTGCGGTGGCTTCAGAAAAATTGGCAGCTGGTAAAACTTCCTCTTCCTGCAAAAAAGTCATATCTTCTACCCCGAAAGCGCTATCCTATTAGACATTAAATCAGTCAAATATAAATTCAACAAAAACAAGCGAGACAAATTTTCAAGTTTGATATCAAAATTTTCCTATTTAATAAAATTGGAATACTGATCTCTTCGACAGACCATGGAAGGACACTCGGTGAAATGTTCAGAAACGTGGTACCGAACATTCTCTTCAAGGTTCGCCAATGTGCAACCAAACAACAAAAATCTACTTGTGTGCGTTCATTGGCATGCTACCAGATATACCATGAACAGAAAAACCACCACAAACAATAAAATGAAATATAAGAAAAACATAAGAAGTTGCAGCAACCATGAACCAACCTGGGGAACCCAAGCCCCAAGACCCCGATCCCACTTGTATGTTGTCCCATCATCATCGGTGAATTCTTCCTCTCCCTCGGGGGGCGTAGAAGGTCTGTCACTATCTGCTTGTTCTGCCTCGCATACATGCTTCTGCCATTTGTCGAAGTCATCCTCATCATCAGTTGGGATTGGGGGCACTGCAATAGAAGTGAATAAATTGTAAGTCAAGTAAATCACGGAAGTGATAATCCCAAATCCAAAGAATAAAAAAGAACAAAGAATTGACCTGCGGTTGAAACATGAGGTACTTGGTCGTGATGGGATATTGCAGTGACGAGGTCGGGAATGGAGGAGAGTGGCTGCCATGAGCTTCTTCCTTGAGCCCAGACGAGCGTATGGAGGGTGAGGTATCCATTTAAGAAATGTTCTGTCCAGGCGAAGTAAGTAAGCAAATTAGAAGTGCAATTGAACATGATAAGTGAGACTGAAAGAGTGCTCTATTCAATTGATTACGGGTAGAACTGAAATTCAGAAGAAGGAAACAATGTTGCAGTAAATTCAATTTCCATATCAACATTACATAGCAATCGAGGTGAATCACTATTCTTTCTTCATTCCACACAGACAATTGAATGTTCATATCAATTGTTATTAATAATATTATAGGTTGTACATAATATAAGGTGCTGCTAGGGTAAGGGCAGGGGTAGGGGTAGTGGTAGGGCAAGGCAAACAAAACAAACTCACCCCGCAGCTCCGAGAATGCATAGGGACCAACATGCTGTTGATTTTCGCCCAGAATGAACCATCCCACTTCACTCAACTCGTCCGTCCCCAATCTTTTCTGCTCCCACCCTGCTGCTGCTGCAACTCCTACAAATCAAACCATATCAAAACACATCAAAACCATTTTCTTTATTCTATTCTTGCATTGTATTTGTACATACAATGTTAATTATATGAATACATTTATACAAGTTCCAACTTCCAAGGGTTTTTTGCTCAACAACGATAGGATTGAGTGATTTTGCTCAACAACGAAAATTACGAAATATAAAAAATATGCACGCCACGCACCCGAATGAATTTGCTGCGCTTGCTCTTCTTCTTCTTCTTCTTCTTCTTCTTCTTCTTCTTCTAGGTGGTGACTCTGCAAGTCCTTCTCCAACGTCATCGTCTGTCTCTGCGACTCCGACTAACAGACCAAATTGTAATTGCAATATCTGTAATAATAAACTAATTGGAAAAAAAATAGGAAACTTTGGGCTCTTTCCCATCACTTGGGCCTAATTGCTTCTTTTGGGTACAAACTTTGCCATCCCACCCGTCTAATTCTAATTGAGGTCCAAAGCACTTCTACCGATAAACCAAATTCGGACAAGGGATATTGAATTTGAATTTTAATTGTCTGATTGCATATCCTTATGTTTTAGTCAAATTAATTGAATACATCACTTTTGTTTATGAGTGGAGAAAATCCTACTGATTGTAGCACTAGTGACAATTTAAATGTGGCGATGAAGTGCTTCTTTTGATTTATATAGAGAGTTATCAGTTTTTGGTTGAAGGAGCTACAATTTTGAAACCTAGTTAGTTCAAATGCATAAATTAAGTCTGCTTTCATACATGTTGATCAAAATTACTAGGGGCAATGAGAACTGAATATAATGGGAATTATAGTAGTAGTTTCACAATCCCTCTTACCCCTTGAATCGTAGTCATAAATTAACTTCACTTTCATTTTGTTAGTAACACCATAAAAATTAAGATATAAAATAACAGAAAACCAAACAATTGCTACTGCAAGTCTGCAACCGTATATACATAATTGAATCAGACAATAAAAATAAGGAGCAAAAATTAATTTAAGTAGCCGTTACAAAAGCTTGGTAATTTGGTAACGTGGGGGCGGTGGGGATTCCGATACTACTCCCAACGGTCATATTTCCGATCCTCACTCACAAGTCACACATTTGATTTGGGAGCCTCTCACATTACACTTCGGTAGCCAAAAGAATAAAATGACCGTTAGCCTCTCACATTACACTTCACACATTTTTTATTTATAAAATAGGGATGCTCCCCCGCAATCTGAATCACAACCCTCTCTCTCTCTCTCTCTCTCTCTCTCTCTCTCTCTCGATCGATCGATTAGGAAAAGGGGTAAATCACCTGCAAATTCAAAAATCCAGCCTTTCGATTAGTTTCTGGTTCATCATCAGCTTTGAGAAATCCAGATCCATCTAGGTATTTAGTGGAGGCAAACTACAAATTAGGCACACACATACATTCGATAATTGTTCGGAAATGGGTGGCATGTCGATGAATGTGGCGAAGTTGGGAGGAGCAAGCTCAGAGTCGGAATACCACACCCACAAGGTGTTCCTGCTGAGCAACTACATATTGCTGGGAGCAGCCTCCAGCTGCATCTTCCTGACGCTGTCTCTGCGGCTGCTGCCGTCGGTGTGCGGCTTCTTCTTGATCCTGCTCCACGTGCTGACAATTGCCGGGGCCATATCGGGATGTGCGGCGGCGGGGAGCAGGTCGAGCTCCAAATGGTACGGAGCGCACATGGTGTCGACGGTGCTGACGGCGATATTCCAAGGGTCGGTGGCGGTGCTGGTGTTCACGAGGACGGGGGACTTTCTCGGGGAGCTCAAGTCGTACGTGAGGGAAGAGGATGGGAGTGTGATTCTGAAATTGGCAGGAGGGCTGAGCGTGGTGATATTCTGCTTGGAGTGGGTGGTGCTCACACTCGCCTTCTTCCTGAGGTACTATGCCTCCGTTGAGGGAAGTGGTGGTGGTGGCGCTGCTGGTATGAGGAGTTCCAAGGTGCAACAAGCAGCTGACGAGGATTTGAAGGACTGGCCATGGCCTTTCCAAGTCTAACATGGAACATAGGCCTGCTGGATCTGCTGCTCTCCTTTGATTTCATTTCATTTATAATTTTATTCTCTAAAATAAATTTACTATGTATTTCATTCGTTCATTCAAATTCAATTGCTTGCTCACTCGCTCGCCTGCTCGATGATTAGTAATTACTAGTTTCGGATTAATGGAATGGCCATAGAATTCATAGCTTAATTTGTAATGAAAACTAGTTGATTAAAACTTTAAACACTGCAAGTGATTGGTAAAATTGGCAGCCAAAATTGCCGAGGCTTGGTTCGATCGAGCCGCCACCAAGTAACACAAAAATTAAACAAGCAAATCACATCACGCACACAAGTCGCTTGATACATGACTGATACGAAAGCCTAATTAAAAAAATTAAATTCCGCCTTGGCCAAGAAAATGCATCAAACCATCCAACCACGACATCATAGAGTAGCGTGTAGAGCAGCTTTAATTTGAGGAAATTTTTGGAATTAAGAGAAGGCAGCCTTTTTTGGCATGAAGAAAGAGGACCATATATGCACTTCACTTGAGTGAGACTTAAGAGTCCAGATCCTAAAGAGCAACACAAGAGTTTGAGAGAGGGACGGGCGGACGATTGCGTCATAAGAGGAAGGAAAATCATTCAATTACTTTATAAAGTGAACCCCAAAACAGCCAACAAAAATAGAAATGATCATCCGTAAGAGGGCAAGGGAAGTAGCAGCAGATACTTATAAACAACACACACATTCATTCTAAAGGGAATACGAAACCAACACAATTCTTACTCTCTTTTTTTTTCTTTCTAGTTTCTAGGTTGACAGATTAAACAAAATACTAGTCAGTGCCAATACAAGAAAGAAAAACAAAACAGTGCATCAACAAAAGTTTACTCCTCCTCCATCCCACATTCTTCTAAACTTCCCAACCCTCTGAAAAGGCACGACGACAAGCCCTACCGAAATTACTCTCTGCTAGACACAATAGGACATGGATAGGTTGGGTGGGTGGCTGGGCGCAGGGGGAATGTGCACAATGCACTCAACTACCGCCCAATTAAACCTTCACTTCTCTACCAAAAATCCAGCTGAATGGAACAAGGGATGAAGCCTTGGCCCTTCCCTGTGCTCTTTCCTCCAACCTCCTGATTCTCGGTGGCAATTTACACACAAAATCTTGTGCCTTGCGTCCCTCACCAGAAAGACCAGTCAACTTCTCCACGCTCCATCTTCCAACCAAAAACTCCAATATATCAGCATAATCCCTGGCAGTATACACCTCAAGCCTCTGGGCAACAGCTGAGAAATGATCAAACAGATTATCATCCTGACCATCGTACATCAAGTGGGCAGGCATTGATATCTTTTTCTTCATCATGTCAGCTAAGGCCAACACAGTGCCATCTGGATCAATCTCAAACAGCTTTTCCACAATCTTGGTATACGCAGTTTCATGACGCTTTTCATCCGAGGCAATGGTGCCACATATCTGAGCCAATTTCAAGTCCCCATGCTCTTTGGCTTGCCTGGCTGTGTTCCCATGGGAGATGAATGTTGCCCTCTCTTGGAATGAAGTGTAAATGAACCCGAGGTAGGGATTGTTCTCTGTTTTAGGATCCTACAGAACAGCAAAATTGAAAACCAAGATAGTATAAATGTAATATTAATTATTCGTAATAATAATAGTACTAACTACTAACAGCATAAAAAGAAAATTTCAGCTATGTTTAACAGGCGTAAGATGCGCAGAGTTTAAATCAGCCAACCAAAATTGGAGAGAGGGAGAATGGGGTAGATGTTCCTTCTTAAGAAGGTTCTGTGTGTGTGTGTGTGTGTATGTTTGAAACATCGTAGTGATAACTCGTGAGATTACATCCAAGAAAATAAGTGACAATCATGCAGTTACAACATTCCAATCAACGTAATCTCTTAATGGCTATTCCTTAAAGTAGTTTGTTCATAAGTCACACATAAATGCTTCATTTTCCACAAGCGGTTACAATGCAGAGGTTCTCTGAGGTGCCAGAAGCATAGTGCTATAAAAGAACATAAAGAAAGACTTCCGTAAACAAAAATGGCACTGGAACTTTAAGACACCATGTACTGTTCACATTCTATGACTTGTTCTCGTCTCCCTACTGTAATATATTAATGATCAGCCAAAAGGTTTTAAGCATCTCAAACTCCGGTCAGCGCAATAATTTAAAACAAAAAAGAAGAAGATAACAGTAGCATTGCCCCTTATTCGACAAGTTTGCATCCTTCAAGATATAACATTAATGCTGAAATTCCTAAGCATGGCTCAGAAAAGTTATCTAAAAATATCAGTGTCCAAAAAATAACAAAAACAGACAAAATGAGAGGAAAGAAAGCACTCACCATTCCAGATCCAATAAGGTACTGAATTGTCTTCTCGATTTGTCTCATATCTACTCGTCCAGAGAGATAAAGATACTTGTTAAGAAGATCACCATGCCTATTCTCTTCAGCAGTCCACGCCCTGGTCCAAATAGCCCAGGAAGTAAGGCTTGCACCAGTCTCATCCCGAACTCCGTCTAGGGTATTAAGCATTGTCTGGTACGTTGGAAGGGCTTCTTCTGTGATCATATCTCCAACCAACACAACAAAGTAATCATCAGGAATTTCCCTTGCTCTTTCCCTCAACTCCTTAACTTGCTCCTCGAATCCATCTGACTCAGGGATCGGAAGAAAATCTTGTGGTTGCCAACATTTCTCAACAGGCTTTAGGTGCACCAAGATGTTATTCTCAGCCCAACCCTCTAATGACTTGAAGATCTCAATCTGTTGAGGAGGCATTGAATGAGTCACCTGAACATGTAACTCACGTGGAGGTCCAAAAGACTTCTTCAGATTCTCAGTCTCTCTATATAAAGCAGAAAAAATAGATTAAAAATTGGCATACTTCAAATAATGATTCTAACAACATCATCGTTCTCGATATAATTATCTAGAGGTGGGAGAGAGAGCGTACATATAGTAATACAAAGTTAACAAAAACGAGAAACGAGCAAGAGATTAAGATTGCGGTTTTTTTCTTTTTCTTTTTTTTTAAGAGAGAGAGAGAGAGGGAGGGGGGGGGGGTGGTGGAGAGAGCAAACATGACCAGCCGCAATATACAGAACAGAGAAATCAAATATACAGGCAACTACCAAATTCAGCTGTAAAACTGAATACAACAAACAGTAGTTGTTGCTTACGGCGTCACAGCTAAAACTGAAAAGGTGAAAACTCGAGAACATGGAAAAAAATGGATATCATGGATACCAACCATATCAACAAACAAATATGACACCTAAATGCTTGAAAATGTAAGGAGTAAGTGTGCACACAAAAGTAGCTGACTTTAATGGGAAAAAAAGTAAACTAGTGAGAAATCACTAAAAAAACTTTATAATAACCACTCAATCACAGAAGGGGCCATTAAATTTTTAGTTTTAGTTCACTTTTTTGTGCTTGAGGTATGTAGAAAGTCTATGGGGGAAAGAAGGATGAAGAAGAATCGTCTGAATGAAGTAGGAAAAATGTCGTGCACAAAATGAAAACTAAAAACCAGAAACCAAAAAATTATTTTAAATCTGTTTTTACTTTCAAGATATTGCTTTCATTAATTATTCTTTGTTTCTTCTTCTCCCTCCCACCAACTTTCTCCATCTACCCTTTCTTCCATATACTTTCTCCCTAACTCTTAAAAACCAAGTAATCGGAGAAATACAAAACCAAAAAATGCATAAAAAGAATAAGACACGGGGAAAATTGATACATTAAACTTGTATATGAAATAACATAGACTGAATAAATCGTTTAAATAAATGAAATTGGTCAACTTACAGGACACAGTTCCAAAAGAAGGAGTTAAACCCAAGAAATCAGACCTACCCCTCAACTAATGTAAGAAATAGTTAAATACAAAGGGAAAACTTACTAGCGATTTTCATATCACTTTTTAAAATATTCCATCAAGATCAACAGAATAAAATTCAATAGCAATATGAGCAAATAGAGGTTTTTTTTTTTTTTTTTTTTTTAGAAAATAAGATTCAAAAAGCATCCAATCATCATTAGAAGTTTTTCTATATGTTTCTGTAGCAAAATTGAACAGATAACCATTCATGCAGGTGAAAGACAAGAGGAATTAGCTAACAACCGGATCCCAAAAATTAAACAAAAAAAAAAAAAAAAAAAGGAAAATAGGGATACAATAAATTTCAATTATGCTTAGCAACGTCAATAATTACAAAAGATTTCTCAAAAAGTATACAAAATGAATGAGATTAATGCAAAATAGAATCCCAGAAATCCAAAAACAACCCCTGTTCAGCTGAATTAGCATAAAATTTAACAAAATAAAAACCCAGATCAGCAGAATGGTTAAATATTCGTTCTTGGCGATACCCATCTGCATTTTCCCCAAGTGGGCACAGAATCCGAGCACCCAAGATGATCAGCCGCCTACGCAGGCAATGAAAGTGCAGAAATGAATTGAAGAGAAGGAAACTCACTTGGTGGAGGAGTGAAGAGTGGAGGCCATGAAGATTTTGGGAGATTTGAGATTGTGGGACTTGGCAGTGAGGTTGTGAGACGGGAAGGTCAGCATCGAATTCAGACTCAGAGCCATCGGTTCTTTCTCTCTCTCTCTCTCTCTCGAGCTTTCCGCTTTCGTGATTCTCAGAGAAGTGCTAATTACGAGAGTTGGTTTCAAGTTATGTGACGTGAGGCTCTAACTGGGAGAGAAGGGGAAGGCAACACGACGAGAGAAGGAGAGAGGACAGCCGCAACCAAACGAGGAAATGTTTGGCGACACAGATGGGAAGTTTCTTTATTTAAAGTTACCTTGTTTCGATAAGGGCCACTCATTCCCACCTAATTACGTCATTGCCACTATTTTTTGGACAGTCGGTTGGCTTTGGCTTTGCTCCCTTTTCTTTTACTAATTTTTTTAAAAAAACTAATGAAAATGATTTGAAAATTTTAAGTTTTAAACAAAATAAAAGATAAACAGAATAGTATCAAGATTGATTTTTTTAATATAAAAATATGATTTTTCGTTAAAGTAAACAATATCTAAAGTTTTTCGTTAAAATTCTCTATTTTTTATTTTCTCAATTTTTTCACAAAATTGCCGAATTGAGCCAACCCAAGGGCCAAAGAGGTCTTTATGACGATACCCAATTACCCATGAACATTTTCCATGGATGTAAACAAAGTCTACAATTCCTAGGTTGTAAATTTGCAAACACTTTCATTTCCACAAACATCTCCAAAAAAAAATTAGTACGTCATAAAAGTATTACGTAATATTACCAATTCACATGATATAAAATAAGTAAATAACATAATTGATGTTTATACAATGAGTGGCAGCACTCAAACCTATAAATCTAACACGAAGCCTCGTAGTTGAACATGCCAACGCATTGTGTCTCCGTCCTCGTTGCATGTCGAATACCAGTTAACACTAAGAATAGGTAAGGAACACCGTAATGTACCAATTTGTAAAATAAGTTCCAACATGAGCAAGGCAACTCAACAAACCAGAAAAGGGTCTCATACGGGCAAAGCAACATGTCTTACCGTTCAATAAGGAGATCTATCACTATTATTCTACTGATCGGTCCAAAGGATCCTCGTAGGAACAAAGGCCTCTTGTATGAATTGGAAACCTACCTTGTAAAGAGGCCTAGTGTAAAGAACATTCATCATACCGATCGATAAGCAAGACAACCGCCATGAAGCATGTGGGCTATCTTTGATTGGTCCCTCGAGTAACCAATGCAAGTCCCTCTTTGTCCTAACTTGGAACCCACACGCATGGTGATACGCATCACCACACTGACCATGTTTTCAGAATTCCACATCGACGAAATATGACAAATTTTCCCAACTTAAGATCCATCGAAAGAGTTCATTATTCTCCTCGAGAGTAATCGCAAGTGCATGATGATCTTTTTTTATGCGTCAATAATTGTTATGATAGGAACCATAGTATAATATAACTATATGTGTTATAATACAAGTAAAGTAGTAACACCATGTGGTGGTCACATCGCCACATTGAAAATTTCTTGACTCAAACTTTAATGTTTTTCTAAGTTTTCAATTATCGAATGAAAATGAGTTAGTGATGAAACCAATAT
>NC_142568.1:21032500-21077500 GCF_041283825.1 Pyrus communis | reverse complement strand
TTGGTCCAACAACTTTCGCCATGTGGCCCATCTTCCCGCAGTTGTAACACTTGCCACTAAACTTTTTACTATTACCGCGATTCTTCCAAGCTCCCCCAGAACGAGAGCCTCCATTTCCTTGGTGACTTTGCACCTTTTCTCCATCCTTTTTAGATCCACTACCAGTGTACCGCTTGAAGGTGCCTTTGCTTTTGTTGGTGTAGAGCGCTTCTTCTTCACTCTTCAGTGAGATTCCTCCCATTTGCTTGGCCATAGCTTCTTGACTTGCAAGCAAATTTTCAAACTCCACAAGCGATGGTTGTGTCGGCCATCCTTGTATAGCGGCAATGAACCCTCGATATTCGGGTCTCAAACCATGGATAATTATTCTCTTCATCCTGGTTTCCCCAATAGGAGTTGTTGGATCTAATTCTGAAATTTCGCGGCATATTGACTTCACCTTGTGAAAGTACTGGGCAATCGTCATGTCGCGTTGTACCATCGATAGCAGCTCATTCTCGAGAAGTTGCAATTTTGTATCGTTCATCTTCGAAAAGAGTGTAACAAAAGTGTCCCATGCTTCCTTTGGCGTTTTAGCATCCCGAATGTGCTCCAACATTTCTTCTTCTATTGTGGTCTTTAAGGCAAACATTGATTTGCCTGCTTTAATTTTCCACTTCCGCAAGACGCCGTTAACATCTTCCGCTGCCGGTTGTGTAACTTCACTACCACCGACAACCTCCCACAAGTCTTGACCTTGAAGGTAAGACTCTATACACGTTGCCCACGTGTTATAGTTTTGGTTGTTGAGCTTCTTGATTCCTCCAACAACTTGAAGATCACCCATCGTATCGGCAAGACTTTGACTACACCGAACAAGCTTGAGTGACTACCGTGCAGAGTAATACACTACTCTCGACACAAAGAAGCTCCCTCTCAAGGTTTGTGATAACCCCAGCAATAATCTCAAAATTTTTTTTTCTGATGTGGAAGATCAGTCAAAACTGCAACCACAGAGCATACTCGGAATTTCAAGAGACTTTACAACCAATGCTCTACCAAGAACGATCCCTGACCGACTTGGCTCTGATACCAATTGTTGAATAAGAAGAGTATCCAAGATAACTCTAATGATCCCAAGAAGAAGAAAATAGAGCACACTCTTAAAGAAAGCTCACAAAACAAACTAATTAGCAAAGATTTTCTTATTTAGCTCTAGGCTTTGTTTCTCCTTGGATGATATACAATGCTTGAGGACTTGGGTATTTATAGCAAACCAAATGAAAGCTACACCACACACTTACTTCACCTACAACATCCACCTACTTCACCTACAACCTCCACTTACTTCACCAACCTCACACACTTACTTCACCAACCTCACACACTTACTTCACCTACAACATCCACCTACTTCACCTACAATTGACATTGATTCTCAACAGAACTATCCACGCCTCCTCCACTGAGTCGACAACCAAACTCGTCCATCGCCGAAAGCTTTAACGACTCTTTCATGTCGGCACACACACTTGCTCCCTCCTAATTTCATCTCCCTCTCCCTAAAAATTCATCGCCAACGGGTGTGAAGCTAAACTCCGAGCCATCGATCGAGATCAATGGCTTAAAATTCACCCACCCAGGAATTAACAGCCACCCGCTGCCGGGATCTAAGCCGCTGATCGAGGACTTCAATCTCACCCTCAACGCCGGTGACCAATGCCTCCTCATCGGATCCAACGGCGCGGGGAAAACCACGATCTTGAAGATCCTAGGCGGCAAGCACATGGTCGAGCTCCACATGGTTCACGTGCTCGAAAGGTCGGTGTTTCACGACACAGCCTTGACCGGCTCCGGCAACCTCTCATATTTCGGCGGAGAGTGGCGGCGAGATGTAGCGTTCGCCGGGTTTGATGTCCCGATACAAATGAACAGTACTAACATTTAGTTACATTAATCGTCGCTTACTACTAAAGTCTAATGTTATTTCTCTTCACTTCTTATGTTCGATTCTTGACAAAGGCGAATTTGAATCACATTATTACTAACTCATTGTAAGATTAAGCCGACTCCCATTCTCTTAGGATAGATAATATTGTTTGTTAAAAAAAAATACATTTAGGTACATTAATTGAGCCTTTCAAATTTAAAGAATGTTAAATAAAATTAATAAATAAAAAAGATTGATCAAAAAATAAATTAAAATGTGTATGTTAATAAATTCAAATATTTAATAAGAGACATTAAATAAAATACCCATTAATTAATTTGAATTAAGAACACATCAAGGACAATAATCTAACATCATATTTTATTAAATTTCAATCTTTTTCAAGAATTAAATAAAAAAAAAACTTTTTTTAAGTTATCAAGCGGTTGGATAGGTAGCTTCCATGGCAATGCCACATAGACCTTCCTTGGCTGGCACGTCTCTTTGTAACCTAATGTATCCACTCTCCCCCCACTCTTTGCCCCAAGAATTCTTGAGCAGCCAATACTTAGTCCCATCGTTACTAGTACCGTACCCAACTGCAGTCACTTCATGGCTTAAGTTTGTACCACATGGTCCAGTGTACACGCCACTCGAATAATACCTGAATTCCTCTGCGTTAATATCAATGGCAACAGAAACCGGCTGGTTCGCAACAGCCTTCAACAATGCATCTTCGTTGTTTGCAGGCACACTCTCGTAGCCGGTTATGGTTATGGCACCAGATGCGGGAGCAGCAGTAGTAGTTCTGCAAATTCCTCCATCTTTAGCCTGGTAAGGGTAATTATCTTCAGTTGCAAGGCTCTTGTTGCTTTTGATCATGTAGTCATACGCAACCTTTGAATTACCTCCGTCGCAGCCGTGATCGTAACTGCTCGTGTCACAATCAATTAGCTCTTGTTCTGATAGTGAAATTAGGTTTCCTGTTTTGAGTTTGTTAAGCCCTTCTACGGTTGCCACTGTTGCGAACGCCCAACAACATCCTGTAAATATCATTGAGTTAGATAAATTGTTTAAAAACTTCATTTTAATCCCTAAAAAAGACCAAGTTTTTAATAGTACTGTATGTAAGATGAAAAACTAACAATAGTCCTTTAACTTGTGTCCATGTCAGCTTATATATTCCATGTTAGAATTTAATTACTTTTTTATGAATTTATTGTACTTTTAGTTTGCCTATATTACCCTTTTAAGGGATTCAAACATAAAAAAATTGAAAAGCATTTTGTAAATCATAACTAATGTATAAGGCCTATGCAGAAATTATTGGACAGGACTAAAACATAAAAAATACAAACTGTGCCAAATTGATCGTATTGAATCTATCAGACCTAATGAACTAAAACATAAAAAATACAAACCATACCAAATTGATTGTACTGAATCTATCGGACCTACTGAACTAAAACATAAAAATACAAATTGGAACCAAATTGACCGTGCCAAATCTATCAAAACTAAACTATATAACGTACCTAATTTATCAAACCTAGTGAACTAAAACATAAAAAATACTAATTGCACAATATTGACTATACCGAATCTATCATACCTAAACTATATAATGTACCTAATTGACTATACCGAAACTATCGGACCTGAATAGTAGCATTCTTCACCCAATATCAAATTTGAATAAATATAAAAATTAAAAATTAAAAAAAATTAAAAAAAAGTAGGTAGTTATAGACAATAAAGATAGCATTTTTTAGATAATGAAGATGGAGGTTATGGGTGATAATGAACCTACGGTTACCTTTTCAAACTTTGATGATGGAGGTTACATTGTAGACAATAAATATGGCATTCTTGTTAATTGTAGTAAAACTTGTGGTTTTATTGTAAGTGAAATGTCATAATGCATTAGAATTCAAGATCTTTTTTAGTTATTGAAAACCTTCCAAGTTATATTCTAAAAATAATCTTTGACAAACCCTTATCTCTAAAATTCCCTTAAATTGAGAATCTGACAACATAACATAAACATCTTACACTGTCTTAATATAATCAGTATAAGAAAGAAAAAAAATTACATTACATGCATGTATTATCTCGTGCAAATGACTAGAAATTGCTTACCACAGTCATAACCTTGGCTTTTGAGCAGGGTCATATCGACTATAAACATATTAATTATTGGTTGAATGCGCTATCCAGGTTCAGATTTTGGAAACATAACCGTCGTGTGTTTTCAAACAATCAAACAAGAACACATATTACATGATCTATGAAAGTAAAACCTCATAGAGATAGCTTAATCTTGCATGCTTACCACATTGCCCTTGGTATTTGACCGTGGTCACAGCGCCAATTGAAAAATAATCCTTAGATTTTGGCACATCGGTGACATTTTCATATCGAAAATTGGTATCTGGAGCTGCTTTGGAAGAGTTGGACATGATCTCTGGGAGGTGTATCCTCTTGTAGCCTTGACTCGTCGCCTGAAATTCCTCGTTAGTTAGGTCAGCAAACTTATTGATGTCAAGCCTGTACTTGTTTTCGCTCTTCTTGTTAAAACCTTCTATAAACTCCACACTGGACTTGAATGTCCTGTAACGCCTGTCTTTCTCTTGTGCATCCTTGTAAACACGTCCATGTCGAGCCATCCACTCTTTGTGCCTCTCCAACATGATTTGTTCGTCCTCAGAAAGTTGACGACTACAAAAAGCTTGGGAGGAGCAGAAGCCCAAAACGAGAACCAGA
Organism: Pyrus communis; assembly: GCF_041283825.1. NCBI lineage: Eukaryota > Viridiplantae > Streptophyta > Magnoliopsida > Rosales > Rosaceae > Pyrus > Pyrus communis. The sequence continues at coordinate 21,072,828 of NC_142568.1, read as the reverse complement.
AATAAGGCGAGGGATTGGCCTTGGTTTGTGATGAGTAGAGCCATGATATTGGTAAGCACTTGGAGTACTTTAGATAAGTTATCTTGCTATACAACACATTCAGCATGGCGTGGGATTTTATACACAAAATTTTACATCCAAAGCAAAATGGCCAAGAATTTTCTACACGTGCAATAAACTCCCCCATCTTTATTTTAGGGTGTAAAATGGGTTTAATTTCAAAAATAACAACAAAAACTTGTTTCTTTTTTTTACTCACTCATCATTTAGTGTAAATAATCATTATATCGTATGTACTAAAAATATAGCTCATTTATCTTCTACCATTTATGATGTTTTTTTATTTGTAAGACCCTCCTTTTGTGATCTTTACATCTTGAACTACAATTGTATTAGATTTTATATTATTTTTTTTTATGCAGTATTTGATTTGATAGTTTACTTCATCCTCATTGTGTTTATTTGATTCGAACGTTTTAGTGTTATGGATATTTTTTTTGGGAATGTTTTTTTCAGGTTCTAAATTTAACTGGAACATTAAACGGTATTTGACTGGAAACATTAAAATCAAAGAATCAAGCAAAATAAAGTTCATGTCACCAAACGGAATGTCCACATTTAATGTACACAATTTCAGGTTCTAAATTTCATGACGGTTTTGGATTAATTGAGGTATTTGAGAGAAAGGAAATACCAACATGAATGTAATTCAAAGCAATTATTATCCATTAATTTATAAACAATAGCACTTTACAACCGATGAACAATAAACATAAAGAAAATAATAAATCAGCTAATTTAATTAAACCATCACACTTATCACAAATTAGCAGCATGCTGATGTTGCAGGTGGTTTAAGTTATCATGCGGTTGGATAAGTAGCTTCCATAGCAATGCCACATAATCCTTCCTTGGCGGGCACGTCTCTTTGTAATCTCATGTATCCACCCTCTCCCCAATCTTTGCCCCAAGAATTCTTGAGCAGCCAATACTTGGTCCCATCATTACTAGTACCGTACCCAACTGCAGTCACTTCATGGCTTAAGTTTGTACCACATGGTCCAGTGTACACGCCACCCGAATAATACTTGAATTCCTCTGCGTCAATATCAATGGCAACAGAAACCGGCTGGTTCGCAACAGCCTTCAACAATGCATCTTCGTTGTTTGCAGGCACATTCTCGTAGCCGGTTATGGTTATGGCACCAGATGCAGGAGCAGCACTAGCAGTTTTGCAAATTCCTCCATCTTTAGCCTGGTAAGGGTAATTATCTTCAGTTACAAGGCTCCTGTTGCGGTTGATCATGTAGTCATACGCAACCTTTGAATTACCGCCATTACATCCGTGATTGTAACTGCTCGTGTCACAATCAACTAGCTCTTGTTCTGATAGTGAAATTAGGTTTCTTGTTTTGAGTTTGTTAAGTCCTTCAATGGTTGCTACTGTTGCGAACGCCCAACAACACCCTATAAATATCATTGAATTAGATAAATTGTCATTGAAACTAAGACCACTGATTAAATTGAAAATCTGGAAACGTAAACATCTTATGTTGTCTGCATATAATCAGTATATATTAGAAGAAAAAAATTACGTTATATGCATGTATAATTTCGTGTAGATAACTAGATATTAGGCAAGAATTCATGCATACCACACTCATATCCTTGGTTCTTGACCGCGGTCACAGCGCCAGACAATCTCCAATCCACAGAAGATGGCACATTACTGACATTTCCATATCGAAAAGGAGATGCTATCAAAGAGTCGGACATGAACCCTGAACGTTGCTTTCTCTTGTAGCCATTGCGCATTGGCTGAATTTCCTCGTTAGTTTTGTCCGCAAACTTATTGACACTGAGCGTGTACTTTTTTCCCTCCTTGTTTTTGTTAAAAGCTTGTACAAATTCCACATTGTTCTTGAATATGTTGTGGCGCATCTCCTTCTCTTGTGCATCATTATAAGTGCGTCCATGTTGAGCCATCCACTCCTCATGCCTGACAACCGTGATTTTGTTGTCGCCATAAAGTTGGCGACTACAAAGTGCTTTCGAGGAGCAGAAGGCCAAAACGAGCATGAGAAATGAGGCCAAGCAGAGGGATTGGCCTTGGTTTGTGATGAGAAGAGCCATGATGGTAAGGACGTAGTTGGAGTAAAGGTAAATCTTAGTGTGCTAAGAATTTTCCCTAGCTAGGATTGGTATCTGCATGGATTTTATAGACCAAAACTTTTACATGCAAAAACGGACATGGGATCTTCTACGCGTGCAATAACACTACTCACCAAATGCATCCTATTTTTAGCGTGCAAATAACTCCCTAAACGATCATACACGTCGGATCATACCTTCACAACCAGCAAACAGGCTTGTTGCTCCACCAATATTGCCTTGTCGCACCATTGGAATCTTCCAATGGGTTTGTTGGTTTTGAAGTTAGTCATGATTCTGCTTTGTCAAGGCAACCGCCCAGTTAAAATTAGCAAAACCATTAATTGAAGAAATCAAAATCAACAATCCACTCGTTGGATTGTCATTGCGGTGTTGGTGCGACAGAGCGGCGGTGCCGTGGTAGGTGGTGAAGCAGCAAGGCATGGTGGTGGCGTAGCAATATGATAGTAGCAACGGCAAGCTTGGTCATTTTATAATTTTCTTCCTAATATATATTGATATGATAATCCAAGTTGGAAAAGACAAATTGCTAATATTCGTCTCCATGCAATGAAAAGACAAATTGCTAATGGGTCTTCGATATGAATTTGTACCGTACGAGTTTGATTCGATATTTTTTTACCACAAGATGTCGCATTGCCACCAGGAATATTTGGTGGAATTTGTACCGTGCAAGAACAAACAATAACTAGTCAACGACGTCTGTAACCCAATTTCATAAAGCTTGACGCCTAACAGCTTGTGTTACTCTGATACGAGGTTAAAACAAATAACTGAAAAATTACCACATCTTTGTAACACCAAGATGCAGTTTTTGATGACCATAAAAATGAATAACAGTTAGGTCATTGGGGTTAATTAGCTCAGTGGTAAGCAGATAAGTCAAATGTTCGAAACCCTCAAATGTAACCAAGAAAAAAGAATGAACGACGATGACGAACGTGCGTATAACAATTCGGTTTTGGATCCTCTCCGATACAATTAATCGGAATCTTCTTGACTAGGGTTAGTGTACAGTTGGATTTTTATGATCCAAATCATAACAATTCTATCTAGCAACATTGACTTATGGTTGACCGGTTGAACTGAACCGAATGGTTGACTCGGCGAACCGGGTCGGACCGGCTGAACCGGACAGTTGACTTGGCAAACCGGGGCGGACCGAGCGAACCGAACCGGGGCGGACCGAGCGAACCGAACCGAACCGGGGTGAACCGAGCGAACCGGGTCGGGCCGAACCGAACGAACCGGACCGAGCCGGACCTAGCAAACCGAATGAACCGGGCCGGACCGCTCCTACAGGGTAAGCCGGACCAGATCCAAAATTTCATACCAAAAAAAAAAAAAAAAAAATTAAAATCGAAACAGAATCAGATGCAGATCTAAATCGAAGACCAGATCCAGTTTCAAAAATGAGAAAATATGCATTCATCGTAGCCAAAACAACACTGACCAAATAATTCTAAACCAAATCAAATCTGACCTATAAATCATAAAGCCGGGGGGTTATCATTCATCATCACTGCAGAATCAGAAATCAATGGCAATCGGAGAAGAAATGGTTGAAAGAGAAAAGGGGCTGGGTTTTCATGGAAGAGTAGAAGGAGAGCACGCGCCGACCAATGATGTACCGGAGAGGACAGAATTAGGGTTAAAGCCTTTATAAGTTTATATAGGAAAGCAAATCATGGTTTATTTAACTTCCGATTTTGACCCTGGAGATTGTTTGAATTACAAATTTGATTTGGGTTGTTGACCACAACTGAGCCCATAATCAGAAGCCCGTTCTCTTATTTTTGGAGGCTTTATTTTGGTCTATAACTTGCAATAAACAAAAGTATTTTTTGAGGCTTTATCTTGGTCGATAACTTGCAATTTATGATACATATAGCAGATTGCGAGTTGGTTCATGCCTATTAGAAGAAGAACTTTGTGTTAGACGGTCTTCACAATTAGAGTTATTTATTTGATAATATGACAGGAGCCCATAAGACTCAAACTATTTGTGAATAATTTATTGAGTTGTTTTTGAACTTTTTTTTCTCTCTCCAAAATAAAACAAAACTAATCCACATTTCTCTACTCATTTGCTCCCATAAAATTTCAAAACTTTTCACACAGCTACACAGTGCGGATTTTTTTTTAAATTTATTTATAATGAAAATCTTACTGTAACATTATCTCAAATTGATCATCCATTGTATTAATTTTTAAGATTTCCTCAGTCTAACAATTGAATTAATTAAAGTCAGACGTATAGTAAAATGAAACTTCTTGATGTGCGTACATGTATAATGTGACACCTACAAACAGAATATAGTTTGAAGATGAAAAAAAAAAAAAAATAATCTGAGGAGAGACGGCAAAGTTGTGCAAATTGCTTGAAAAAATGATGGTGCAAATCCTGTTAAGATTGTGACCTAATTAAATCTTTAACCTGATTCAAATGCACAAGCAAGACGTTGCAAGATTTAATCAATAGCCCTAACTTTGTAGCCAAGCATCCAATTTCAAATTCCATGCACAGTAACAACAACGACACTAAGCGGACTATCTTCAAGGACACCTACACTAAGGACGACAAGGAACTCAAAGCCATCATCCACAACCGACAACGACAAGAGTGAAATTTTACTCTCAACACTGGATAAGATATGGACAACGAGACGATGGTCATTCGTCATTGAGGACATTCGTGTTCCGCCTTCTATGAGTCACTTGAGTCTACAAGTTGCGGTGCTTAATCGTTCGAAGTAACATAAATAATTGACATGAGATGAGATTAGGGTTCGTTAAAGTTCATCACAGAAACTTCCAAATGCATGATGCATGGCTTGATACTATATATTACCATGCTATATATTGTGATGGGAGGACTATTCATGGACGACTTCTTGATGGAAATGAAATGGTGGCATAGAGATACAATGCAACAGATTGTGAGCTTTCGGATCTAGTGTTGTAATCTGTTGTCTTGATCGATCTCCTCTCTCTATTCCATAACGTCACGGTTGCTTTCCGAATGCCCTTGCAGCTGCAGCTCCAAGTCGTTTTTCTCATAAGCCTTGGCCTGGTCTGTCATATTTGTCATGCCTGTTGCTTTTGTTGGCTTCTCATCCCTCGTCTCCTTATTCTTTCCCCACAGAACAAGATAGAGCCCGGCAACAATCAAAACCGACCCTACAGCACTAAATCAAATAAAATATGTACCAAGCTAATTAGCATCTTGACATGAGATTATCCAAGTCAATTAATTAATAGGAAATTTGGTTTAGCTCATTGCAAAATAATGAAACCGAAACTGTATGTATACATACGTTCCAACGTATAATTTCTCCTCAAGCAAAGCCCAGCTTGCAATGGCAACAATAATGAGGAGCAAGGGACTAAACACCGACACGTAAAGAGGGCCTTTTCGCTGAATACTCCATGAAGAGAGGAAGAATGCTAGTGCAGAACCCATAATTCCCTGTAAGCATTAGTTATATTATGCTCATGGATTAGTTAGTATTAATTAATTAGCTAATCTAATGATTAATAATTGAAGAATAAGTTTAAGCAAGAGAAGAGTTAGTGCATACAGCATAGAGGGATGCAATAAGCCTCGTGGGATCTTTTAGCGACCATGAAGCCACTTTGTGATCAGCAATTACAGCAATGATCCCGCACTCAAAGATGGCCATCAAACACATCAATGTGGTGCTTGTATAAGGAGCTGGAAAGCTTTCCCCAACTCTAGCCTGAAATTATATTGGACGACGGGAACAACTAATATTCGATTTCAACAACGATAAAACAATTCCCAATATATATTAGCATCTATAGCTATAATTTAACCAAATAAAAATTGTAGCACTAATTTTAGAGTCTATTTTTGTTCGGTACCCGTAAATGGTGACAATGCTCATCACAACATTGATTGTCACTAAACGAGTACATATCATTCCTCTTTCTATACATGCCGAAACTAATAAAACACGAAAATGCAAGAGGGTGATGATGATCAGTTACTTACTTGGATTATGAACCAGAATGCCCAACCTAAGGTGCTTAAGATGACAAATAGAGGGCCCATAAAGGAGCTTGATTTGGTGCTGGAATTTGCCTCTCCCATTCTCTGAGCATATGTCCAGTGAATTTTGGACTCACCTAGACCAAGGATTTGTCCATGGTAAAATGAAATTAACATAGCTCCAGATACACACACAATTGTTCCCATCACCTTAGATAGCCCTGCTTTGCTCTTGAGCTTTGCAGATTCTTGTCTGCAAAATTAAATTAAACATTCCATTAGTGTTAAACATAACTAATAACTAATTAAGCTAAAAAGATAACATATTAATTAGTACAAAGTAATCTATATATAGTACCTGAAAATGATTGCAAGGATAAACGTCATGGCTGGAAGTGTGTTTGTCAATGCGCATGCAATCGTTGCGGTCGAAGACTTTAAACCGAGAAAATAAAAAACCTGATTTGCAGTGGCCCTGCATTTTAATTCATGTTAATACACTTAATTAAGTGAATTAACTGTTTTGCAATGATGCACATCTGCATAATATAGTTCATATTATTAAATTAAGAACAAATTAACACACTTACCCAGTTAATGAGCACAGAAAAGTCTGGAAAAGAATAGGCAATGTGATCTTGGGTCTTGTTTTCCTATTAGAAATTAAGAAAGAACGTATAAAACATGATGTGTGTAAAGAAATTTTCTCTAAATTGTAATGAGAAAATTAAAGAAACTGGTATATATTATGAATTATCATATATCCTTCTTTTTTTTTTTCTTTACTTTTATATTGTTGTTAAGAAAATACTTGCACACCACCTTATTCACTCTTTTGCGACCAACGTATGTACCAGTAAAAGTTTCATAATGGAGACCATTTATTTTTTTAATATGATCCATCTATAGATCATCTCTATTAAGTATTAATTAAGAGAACTGTTATTAGCATTCCAAAAATCTCATTCTACACTCCTCAAAAGTGTATTTTTCTTTCTAATTATAGAAAGTTTGGAATGTCAAATGAGATTTTTCAAATCTTTTTCATTAGTTTTCCTTTAATTAAGCCCCCAAAAAAGACACACTGCAAAAGAAAGTTGACACACTTTCCATGCATGGCTGGCTTTCTGCTTTTATCGCGTGCTTAGGAGGAGATTTTTCAGTGTGACTAGAACACGAGATGGTATACTACGTGTCATTATACAAATTGTGGAATATGTGTATTAAAAAGTTAATAAGTTAAAAAATAAAATTTCCCATCACTTATATACACATAGTGTAACAGTGTTTCGGTCATAATAAAAAAATTTATCCATGCCTAGCTCAATGCCAAAATCAGACCTAATTAAATACGTTCACCAGAGTTTTTCAGTCTTTGGATTTTCCAATAACCACTTTTAAATTAAAAAGTTAAGAGCTTTTTATTTGAGTAAAATTAAAATCCACAAGTAATGAAATTAGATCGAAAGTTGGGAGAAAAAGTAGTGAAAGAAGGAAAGGCTTAGGCACTTTAACACTTTTTTAGCCTAAGCTAAAATTATCCAATAATGAAATCAATCCTCATGTGTGCAGAGAAAGTATCATACCATTTTAATTTAAAGTGCAAATAATAATTAAAAATGAGTGCAAAAATGGCTACTCGAGAAAAAATAATTTCTATATCATTTTAAAAGCTAAATTTCTATTTGTTAATAGCCAAAAAGTGATAAGATAAAAAATCTGATCATTCTATTCTCTCTCTTTTCTTCTACTTTTTTTTTCAGTGAACATATATAGACAAACCGAACATAAAAAAATTAGTTGTTTATATATAACACAAATTGTTCTTTTAAGAATAATAGAAAAATCCAGCCTTTATCATATATATTGAAAATTAGAGACTATTTGACTCAAATAAACTAAGCAACTTACATGCAGGGGACAAAAAATTCCATTAAAACTTGCGTTCGACCACAAAAACCAGAAAGAAAACAAAATTTTTGAAAGAGCCGTTGGTGCATGAAATCAAACTCAAACCCTAAGAGAATTTAGCGACATGCAACAAGATTAACAGAGGTTCACTTTACCATTCCAACAAATAAGCTAAGGGAGCAATGGCAACGGCCGCGAAAACTTGACGATAAGCAACAAGAACAAGAGGGTCCATGTCAGATTCAACAGCAAGCTTTGAAATAATGTTCATTCCTGCATAGCTCGCTTGGACCAACACCATAGCCATGAATGGCTTGTAGGCGCTAAAGCCAGCCATTTCTGCAGAACCCTAGCTACTTGTAATTTGTACTACAGAGAGACGGAGAAATCGAGAGAGGAGAGCAATATATAGACCTAGAGAAAAGATTCGAAACGGCAAGTAGAAATTTAAAAACATTTTTCGGGATTTCATTTTCCCAAAAGAATTGCAATTACGTAAGTAAAGAACTGCTTTTCTAGAAATCGAGTCATGCTGCTAGGTATAAGAATCTTTCCTAAATAAACTAATGGGGGTCACTGTCTTAAGCTTCGGCACCAAATTAGTATCTGCGTGCTAATTAGCGTTAAACGCGTTTTAATTTGACCAACTAACATAACTAGAAACGGCGCGGGCACATGGCATCTCCCCGTGCGGTTGCGGGAGGATTTGGATCCTCTCCAGATCCCCTTCCTAGGGATCCGGAGATCAAGGCACAATGACCGTTCATCAAAGATCGTGCGGCCATAATTAAATACTTTTTATATTTTTAAAAGTAAAGTAATCTCGTTTTGCGTAAAAAGCATTTAATTGTGGCCGCATGATCTTTGATGAACGGTCCTTGTGCCTTGATCCCCGGGATCCCAGGGAGGGGATCCGGAGAGGATCCAAATCCGGTTGCGGGACACGTAAGATATTCAATGGGGGAGGGGCAAGGGGCGTGGGCAATTCTATAGAATAGGAAAATGTTATTGGCATTCCAAAAATCTTATTTTACACTCTTCATAAGTGTATTTTTCTTTCTTATTTCTTAATATATAGAAAATTTAGAGTGTAAAATGAGTTTTTTAGAATGTTAATAACAATTTCTACATAATATCCTAAAAAGTGTAAAAGTTGGGTGAAAAGGCAATTCGGTTTTAGTAGGTGGACCCCGCGTTAGTAAATCCAGCCGACTTTGAGCGCGCCACGTATCTGTGATTTTTCACGTGGCGAGGAGGGTGTGACGGTCGCGTGATGAGATTAGATGTTGGTATTCTTCGCTTTGTGAGAGTCTTAGAAACTTCTGTCGGTGGAAAGTGGACATGCAAAACGTTACGTATTGTCTCTGCTTGTTATCAAAAGAAATGGGATAATAATAGTTTATTTTAACAAAATAAATTAATTAATCATTTTTTGTCTTTTGTACGCACCAATATTCTTTTTCTTTGCAATTTTGGGGATGTCTACTTCATTCGCGTAGCTTGTTTAAGTGATATAATCTTACTCTTTCAACGCGATTATTAAAATGTGATTTATCAAAATGACTCATCTCTTATTAATTTTTATTTGTTTACTAAACATATAAAATCAGAAAAGTATGAATATTTCTATAAAAAATCATGAAGAACTTATTGAACATAAGTCTTAGAATTGAGAAAATAAAACATAACACATAACAATAGGGAATTAAGTTAGACAATACATATATGCTTAGGAGTGGGTGGATGGTCCGTTTTTCTGAATATCTGATATAGAACCATAATGGGTTTGATCATGGGTATGTATCGTGGCCGCATTATTGGTTTTAATGTAACACCATGCTTCTACGCTTAATGTGCGATGTGGGATTGTGCACGTGTGGTCCATTATGTTGTGGTCCCATGTGAGATGGCATGTTGAATATAAATCTCACGTCGAAGAATTGAGAAAATAAAAAAACAATATATAAGTGTATGGTTTCATTCTTAATAATATCGAGTTTTTGTGATAAAGCGCAACACCTAACAATAGATTAATTAACGGTTATAATATATGTGTAATTAGGAGTGGGTCAGTGACCCGTCTCTCTAAATATTTGATAAAAATGTAACACTTACTATAGTTGTGTGAGTTTAATACATATGAGGACCATCTATTTCCTAATATATTATTGATTATTCTCATTTTACTCTTCCAGGGGGGAGTTTTATTTTTGTAAAATTGAAATCAAACTCCAATTTTCAGCCTAATATGAAAGGACTCAAACTCTCTCTCTACCTTAGCTGGCTAGCTATGAACTTGATGACATTTTTATGTTGTCAATCAATTTAATCATTGAATTACTGCTTTTATTTCAAATGGTAGCTACAAACCAAACTTGATGATATTATCATGATGTCAATCAATTTAATCATTCCATGTACTTAAGCTTTCAATTTGCTTTGAGAACTATTAAATGTAATGAACCTTGGTGTTGCCTTTGTTCCCTTAATCTGTATATTGCCTTTGTTTCCAATATCTTCTCTGCAACCTATTGGAGTCTAAGTGAGAAATGACTCATTTCTTACATTTTATCACATGGCAGCTCATTTAGAACAAAGAGGGTGTGCTTTACCACAAGGATATTTGTCTTGCAAAGTAATACTTTCCCATCCAAAAGTTTGGTACATCCTGGAGTCCTCTCAAGTTTTCAATTGCTCTAATTTATTATTACTTGGTCTTCTTTGAGTTCTATTTTCCTCCAAATGGCTAGTGCTTTGGTTTCTCATGTTTCTTGCTTTGAACATTACTAGTGAACAACGACTGATTCTTGAACATATCTTCAACTATCAAGGGGGGCGCTTAAGAGGGTTTGACATGTAGGTGTAGATATATGTGGTTTGACATGTAGGTGTAGATTTTCAAACCCTCATGCCATCACAATCACATGGATCATTCCACATGATTCATTTACTAGAACACTAGGATTTTCTTTGTGTATGAGACAAATAAACAAAACATTGTAGGTTGAAAAAATATGAATGCAAAGACCTAGAATATTACTTTGTATTGATTGAATCGAATACCCGTTTGTATTTTTTTTTCCTTCTGACATGTGTTTTATCTTTAATTAATTTGGAGCTTATGTCACGCTTCATCAAAGGCCATAGTCCTCTCTGGAACTGCCCAATTTATTCCCTACATTTATTTGATGTTGGTACTAATTAGATAACGTCTTCAAGATCTTTGAATAATATTATAAAATGATCAATGAGCCCAATGGGAAAACGTGACTTTCCACCTTAGACCACAAGCAACATTCAAGTACTTACCCTAATCTCACATTTTTACCATAATTTGACCAACCGACCCTATTTATCCCCTCTATTTCAATGCTGGCATGTTTGTGTCGACCAATCTAAGAGTAATATGTGCAAGAACTCTGATCCTAAACCTGAAAGTAACAAAATTACGATATGCAACCCGACTAGACATTTAGGCTTTTAACAATAAGCGAGACTATGAGACATTGATTATCAGACTAAAATTTGATTTAACATTTAAAAGTGAAAAAATCGAATGTCTAAAGATTGCCTACTAATATATCCCTCGAGAAGATAAATGTCTTTTCAACTAATTGCGATTACTTTATTAAGTATGTCTTCAATCTCTTTCTTCGACTGCCCTTGAATCTTTAAGTGTCATCTTTTTGACAATTCTGCCATTTATCCATTGTGTTTTTTCCCAAAATCCTCTAAACGAGTATAGATGTATCCATTTTTCTTATAAAGTGATCTTCACACTATTATTATTTACGTACGGGACGGTGTTTGAAATTTGAGTGCCAAAAAGGTGAGCATGGACACAAGCTCATGTTTATTCTTTCCTCACTTTGTTTGGTATAAAATTGCAGCAAATTTCAAATGGGCATTTAAAAAAAGCTATGAACACACTTTTTCTACGAAACGAAAGAAGATTTTTTTTTTTTCCAAGGGAAAGGAAAGAAGAATTAAAAACCAAAAATAAGCAAAATAATACCTTCATAAAACGAAACGTGCATGCAACTTGACTGGATCTAGGAGAGGTGATTAAACAATGCATGAGACTTTTTAAAACTAATTAATTAAAGAGATTGAGATAACTCTTCAAATTAGTGTAGTACTAGGGTAGGTGATGAGTGGCGAAGCTCGGTCAACAAAGGGTGTTGCCTATATTCCTTTTTCTTTTACTCGAAGGGTCTTTAGAGGAATAATGTTAGGGTCTTTAGAGGAATAATGTTAGGGTCATGAAGGAATAGTGTTTGATCGATGTCATATATATGTGAAACAAATCGAACACCGAACAAAAAAGTTGTGATGCAACGTGGATGTTCTTTGTTCTTCTTTTGGAAAAATATTCGGCAAGTCACTGAAATTAGATATTTTGATAGTTTTTGTGTCTTACAAGATTAGCATACTCGCTAGAAAACTTTTGTTTTGGATGCGTATATTGGCTAATACAAAAGTGAGCTTGAAAGAGAGACGAAACTTGCCTCTAATGGATGGCCTTGATTATAAAGTTTTGTGACACAGCAAACTCCAGAGCATATGTGAGTAGCGTGTGAAGATGAAGATAATCTTTTTTTTTTCTTAAATTAAAATTAGATAATTTTAATTGTTGATTAGTTAGGAATAAGTCGTTCCAAATTTTTAAAAAACTTACCATAAACAACTTTCTAACAAGGCTATACATTAGGTCATGAAGAAAAATACTATTTTTCAAATACCAAGTAAAAATTGATGACATATAAAAAATATTTATTATTAAAGTCTGATGTGAAAAAAATTAAGGGACTTTGACCACAAATTGGAAATCAGTAAGGTTTTAGTCAAATAACTATTGGTGAATAGAGGCCAAAACCTAATTTCTTATTATAATAATATCAAATTAAGCTAAATCATTCACAATTTTAATTAATTAAAACACAATTTAAAAATATCTCCTCTTGCCTTAGCTGTACAAACTCATATATCACTATATTATTTTCACCTCACCAAATCCAAAGGACTAAGATTTTTTAGCTGTCTAATGTCCAAGTTAACCAGAAGTCGAATCTTTATATCACATCGTCGCAATTCAATCATGTTGTTTCATATGTCTTTGGACTTATCCAGAGAACCAATGTGCTACTGCTCTTGTCCGTAAATGATTGACCCCTGGTCATGAGTCTCATGCTCACACATAAACCTTTGAATAAAAAAGAAACAAGATAAAACGAGCCAAAACCACACGTATACAAAAACCCCTACAGCATTAGATTTTCTCTTGAGGGCCGATATGATTTTGCTTAGTCAACAGCATAAATGTAATTAGCATTAATCCCAACTAACTATAAAAATGATTATCCTTGTAAAAAATATTGTCAATAGCACAAAAAAAATGAATATTAAATCCGAATTATTAGGAGAAAATAAATGAAAAGGTTGGCAGAAATTACAATCAGTTATAGCAAGCCACCATCCTCTCCTTTTCCAAAATTATAAAATTAGAAATAACAAAGTGGATCATACAGCATTGCCCATTGGCTATGAAACGTGGACTTCTTAACCTAAAAGTAACATCTTTCTTCCACGCCCTAAGATCTTATTAAACCAATTTAATTAGTAAGATCTTATTAAATTGTGACAAATCTGAACGTTCTAATAGTTAATCACAGTCCTAGATGAAACCACCTTTCCCTCACCTTCCTTCCCCTTTCTCTATTCATGATTACTTTTTCACATATTATTCTTTTATTTCTGAGTTTACTCGAAGTCTAGAAGCATTATCAAAACGCAAGAGTCCAGTTATACCACGGGCTATAAAAACATAGAACATGATGCTGCACTAAATCAAGAAACTAGTCCCAAGCTTCTTCTTCTCTCTTTGCTTCTTAGTTATATTGGTTATCAGAAACCTTGTTAGATATTAGTCATGGGTTCATATATCACTGGTTCATGCACTCCCACAAACACTAAAATCTCATTGTCATTATTTTTCCTTCTTGTTGGAGTAGCTTCTGCTCAATTGTCCTCTACTTTCTATGGAACATCGTGTACTACAGGAAAACATGGATTCTGTGAGGAACGGGTTTCGTCACATATACCTATATGTGACGAATATTATGTGTCACAACGGACGTCACCGATAATATACGTGACATTTTTTATTCGTCACTTATTATCTCTATATGTGACCCAACTTTCCTCACACATTCTCAGCTCAAATTCCATAGTTGAACCAATATGTGACGCTTTGGGCGTCACTTATTCTTGAAATGTGTGATGACTTATGCTTTCGTCACATACCGTGTTAAATTCAATACAAGTTTATATTGTTTTTCTCAATTAATTATTTTCATAATTTTGGCTGATGATCTGTAATTAAAACTTTAATTTCAGTGAGCAAGCAAATGAATAATATGAACTACATCATAATGACAATTTATAATTCAATGGAAGTAATTTTTACATTAGTAACATGTTTGATAAACTAAACATGTACAAAGAGAGCAAAAGTCGCTTAGAAATGATAACCTACACAAAGAAAAAAAAACCTAAAGCAACCTAAGTCCCCCATTATCATAAGACTACATGAAGCCCAACTAGACCATGAAGACCATTACGCTGCTGCTACCATCGGTTGGAGAGCGCAAGTAACTTGGCCGACAAAAATTTCTTACAAACCTGCGGAGATACAAGAGAAAAAAAATTTAGCACTATACCACAAGCAACAGCAAACAAACTCAATTAATCTATACTCATAGGGCACAAATTCAACTTCAGTATAGTTCAATTTGATGCCAAGGTAAGTATGGTAAATAATAAACCTGTGACTGAAAATAACAGGGAGAGAAGTCAGCCAACTAGCTATCATATCAACTTGTAACCAAAAACTATTACCTAAAAATTAAAGAAGAAGAAGAAATTCATTCAAGCTAATTGTGGGGTTGGAGTTGCAACCCCAGCTATTTGGACTGTTATTATATAATCTAAGAGCTCAAATTCATATAAACATTACTTATGGCTCAGCCCTTACTCAAATCCTTGTAAATTTTCATAAGTTTTCTAAGACACCAAGTTCAAGTAAAATCACCATCAACAAGCAAAAGCACAATAATCATGCTGCGTTGAAAGCAAAAGCACAAATTATTCATAGGAACAAGTTAAGCACAACTATTATATATGGGAAAACTACAATACTTGGAAAATTAATAGGACCTAATCTCAAGTCAGTGAAAGAGTTACCTGGGCCTTATCAAAGGCTAGAGCTCCATGGGAAGAGATGGGAAGCACATCTTTGATAAGCATACAATCAAACCAGCTTTCAGCTTCTACAAAATTCAAACAAAACACAACAACATAACAGAGAGATTGCACGATTATTTTACAAAATACATTTATTAAAAACAATACTCCAACGGAGATGGAGATGAGATAGATTGAATCTGTGCAAGTACAAAACCTACCAAAAGAAAATACTGAACACCAACAAAGTAAACTAGGAAGCCAATGAAAACTACTCTCTCTCCTCTGTTCTCTCTCTTTCTAACTCTCCCTGCTCAACGAAGACACTGGGCTATCAATTTACCTACCATTCATTCAACCAAATTATATTCAACAATTGAGCTTTGCTATCAATTTACCTATCCTTCCATCTGCCTACCTCTAAATTTGATTGCAGTTTCCAGTTTTCAATTTCTGATTTGCAATTGAATTGCAGTTTCCAATTTCTGGAATTTCATATCTTCCCACACAAGCAGAAATTCAATTCCGTATTAGCTCAGAAACACAAATTCAATTTCAATATTTACAAAACAGCCCCCGCCGTGTCTTAACTGTGTCTGGAGCATTGACCGAGTATCCGTGCAACATAGACAAACATCAGCTAATTGTGGCTATTGCCAAGCTTACTAAACTTGTACATAGTTCCCATACAAAAAGAAACGGTATGATTCTCAAAGAAAAAGTCGAGAAAAGAAAAAGAAAGTTTATTAATCATACCTTGCAAAATATATACTCGGCTAAAATATTACTCTAGTAATAGTTGAGATATATAGTTAACTGCCCAAATGACCTAATTAAACTTGTAATTAAGGTGGTGACCAATATGATTAGATCTAACGATAGTAGTAAAGTATGAAATGGCTAATTGGAAATGATGATCATTCAAAGTCTAAAGGATCACAAAATTGACCATCCTCGTCTTGTGACAAGACGAGGTTTGCTACATACACCCATCAACTAGAAAGCACATAAGATGATGGGTAACCGCGGTTACACGCCCATTTAAACTTTACGGTTACGGTTATAGGTAACCGTTTAGATAAATAAACGATTATGGGCATAACTGTTTACCCGTGAAATTTAAATGGGTGGTTATGGGTATTAACAGTGGTTATAAACAGGTAACCGTTTACCCATTTATTTTATATATGTAATGTTGAATATTTTAAAAATAAAATTAGAAAGCACATAAGATGATGGGTACAAAATAGCTCATTACTTATCCAGATTGGCAGATTCTGGGCAGAAACAGGATGGTCCATCTTGTTTGGGGTTTGTGGAGTGTTCTGAATAGATTTTAAACATTTGGGATTCTTAACTATTACTAGAGTAGTATTTTAGCCGAGCATATATTTTGCAAAGTTTATTAACTATATATCTTAACTATTACTAGTCACGAACCTCCAAATCAGGAAAGTAAAGGCAAGTAAAGGCCAAAAGGCCAGACATTCTAAGGAACAATCGAGAGCTGTTGTGATGCATCATCAAGGTTTGACAGATGGCAAGAGCTCTACTTCCCTGAGACCATGATCTCATTCACTTTCAAAGCTCCTTGTCCAAGAATACTTGTTAATCTCACCTCAGCACAAATCATATAACAATACTGAAGCAAATATCAAATTAGAAATTAAAAAGGTTGAACCCTAAAAAATAAAAAATAAAAACAATACATTACCTGAATCTAAACGACCTCTTTGATAGAAAATTCCAAAACCAAATCTCATCCCCAAATCGCAACCCTAAAACCCAAGCTCAAATTCAAAATCATAGACCTAAAAACAGAAATTTCAAGGTAGATATTTGAATCCACAACTCGAATTAGAATCAAAGCAAAGTAAAATCAGTACCAAATCCCAAATCGAAATCAAAATAAAATAACAAATCAAAATAAGAGTTCGAGAAGTTGATCGAAATAAGAGAAAAATAAAGCATGCACCTGAAAATCAGAGTCCAAGAATGTTTCAACCGCAGGAAGACCGCTGCAGAGAGAGAAATCGGTGAGATGAACAGAGAAATCGATGGAGAATTTGACGAAGGTTACAGAGAACAGAATAATCGAAGATTTCTCTTTCCTTTTTGTTAGGTCAGAGAGAGTAGATAATAACGAGCGAGGTGCAGAGGATTAGAGAGTTGTGGTGGTCGCCGCCGGTGGCCAACCATCAGTTGGCTGGTTGTCGGAGTCGAAATGATAGCCGAACACCCCAGAGACGAAAGTGGGGAGACCATGAGAGAGCAGAAAGGGGATTTTTTTCATTTAAGATTTTGGGGGGGGGGGGGGGGGGGGTGGTGAGGGGTCAGTTTTTTTGCCTTTTTATTTTATTTCTAATTTTAATGTAATGGGTGGCGCATTGCTTATCCTCACATGTATTTATGTTGCATTCTTTTACATTATGCAACGAATTATTTATTTTCGTCACTTATTCACACAATTCATTAGACTAACTCCAATGGTGGGCTAAAAGCCAAATTACCCTCCAAAATTTCCCCACAAACCCACTCCAACCTAAGGGAAAATTTTGGGCTAAATGCTAAATGCTAAACCAAGGCCAAATTCCCTCCAAAATTTAGTCTAGAAATCAGAGTGGACTCCACCCAATATTTATTGGAATTTAAATTTTTTTAGATTAAAATGTTCATAAAATTAATTTACGATAGTCTACATATTTATTTTTATAAAAACTCACAAGAAAGATGACTTCATGCGACAAACTAATTGAGTTGCACATACACATTCAGTCATCAAATCTTTCAAGAATTTAAGAGAGATAAAGGTTAAGAGAGAAAACCAGAAGTCTCTGTCGATCTGGAAGCCGAAAATACATGAAGATGTTGGTGAAAAATATAGAGAAGGGGCCAAATAAGATCCTCCAGGAATCTGCCCGTGAGGAAAAGCTTGCTCCAATGAGCAAGAAAAGATTGATGCACTCTTCCTCAAGATTATCCACTAAAAGTAGACCACCCAAGATACCATCATGTCCTGCCAAACAAGCAAGTCGTGTGCATACCAGAAACTGGTCAAATATATCACTTTGCTGAAATTTTATTGACGCATAAGGTCGAACACGTGATAGGCAAGAACCTATTAGGAAGAAAGAAGACACAAATTCCTTTCAATTATAAATGAACAAAAACGAGAAAATATTAAAAGAAATTAGTGACACACAAATATGTAAATGCATAATAAGTGTACAGAAATGACTGTACCGAAATGTTTGTACCGACATATAATATAATGAACCTAAATGTATGTACCACAATGTATTATATTGAATTAATGTACCTAAATGTTAATACCGAAATGTACATACTGAAATATATTATATTGAATTAAATGTACTAAAATTTACGTACTAAAATGTATTGTATTGAATTAATGTACCTCTATATATATATATATATATATCAAATGAATTAATATACCTAAATGAAATATTAGGATTTAGATCTTCTTCGGATCCTCTCACTGGGGTTCCCCGGGATCAATGCATAGTAATCATTCATCAAAGATTGTGCGGGCACAATTGAATGTTTTTTTATATTTTTAAAAGTAAAGTAGCCTTGTTTTGCATGATCCAGTGTACACGCCACTCAAATAATACTTGAATTCCTTTGTTTTAATATCAATGGCAACAGAAACCGGCTGGTTCGCAACAGCCTTCAACAATGCATCTTCTTTGTTTGCAGGCACATTCTCGTAGCCGGTTATGGTTATGGCACCAGATGCAGGAGCAGCAGTAGTAGTTCTGCAAATTCCTCCATCTTCAGCCTAGTAAGGGTAATTATCTTCAGTTGCAAGGCTCTTGTTACGTTTGATCATGTAGTCATACGCAAACTTTGAATTACCTCCATCGCAGCCGTGATCGTAACTGCCCGTGTCACAATCAATTAGTTCTTGTTCTGATAGTGAAATTAGGCTTCTTGTTTTGAGTTTGTTAAGCCCTTCTACGGTTGCCACTGATGCGAACGCCTAACAACTTCCTGTAAATATCATTAAGTTAGATAAATTGTTTAAAAACTTCATTTTAATCCCTAAAAGGGACCATGTTTTTAATAGTACCATATGTAAGATGAAAAACTAATAATAGTCCTTTGACTCGTGTCCATGTCAGCTTATATATAATTTAATTATTTTTTTTATGAATTTATTGTAGTTTGCCTATATTACCCTTTTAAGGGATTCAAAGATACAAAAAAATTGAAAAGCATTTTGTAAATCATAACTAATGTATAAGGCCTATGCAGAAATTATCGGACCTAAAGGACTAAGAATTAAAAATACAAACCGTACCAAATTGGCCTGACCTAATGGACTAAAACATAAAAAATACAAATTGTGCCAAATTGATCATATTGAATCTATCAGACCTAATGAACTAAAACACAAAAAATACAAACCATACAAAATTGATCGTACTGAATCTATCATACCTACTGAACTAAAACATAAAAATACAAATTGGAACCAAATTGATCGTACCAAATCTATCAGACCTAAAATATATAACGTACCTAATTTATCAAACCTAGTGAACTAAAACATAAAAAATACTAATCGTACCAAATTGACTATACCGATTCTATCATACCCAAACTATATAACGTACCTGACTATACTAAATTAGTGCATTCTTCACCCAATATCAAATTTGAATAAATATAAATAAATAAAAAATGAAATAAAAAGAAGTAGGTACGTAACTATAGACAATAAAGATAGCATTTTTTAGAAAATGAAGATGGAGGTTATGGGTGATAATGAATCTACGGTTACCTTTTCAAACTTTGATGGTGGAGGTTACATTGTAGACAATAAATATGGCATTCTTGTTAATAGTAGTAAAACCTGTGGTTTTATTATAAGTGACATGTCATAATGCATTAGAATAAAAGATCTTTTTTAGATATTGAAAACCTTCCAAGTTATATTCTAAAAATAATCTTTGACAAACCCTCATCTCTAAACACCCCTTAAATTGAAAATCTGGCAACATAACATAAACATCACCCATCCTGGGATTGCTCTCAGGCAAACTTGCTTAACTTCAGAGTTTCGATGGAACCGGAAGCCAATGAGCTCTCAAAAAACTTCGTGCTAGATAGAGATAGGAATATACATATAAAGCTTACAAGATACACTCCCCTGGACGATGTGGGATGTTACACATAACCTTGGCTTTTGATCGAGGCCATATCGACTATAAACATATTAATTATTGGTTGAATGCGCTATCCAGGTTCAGATTTTGGAAACATAAGCATCGTGTGTTTTAAAACAATCAAACAAGAACACATATTACATGATCTATGAAAGTAAAACCTCATAGAGATAGCTTTATCTTGCATGCTTACCACATTGCCCTTGGTATTTGACCGTGGTCACAGCGCCAATTGAAAAATAATCCTTAGATTTTGGCATATCGGTGACATTTTCATATTGAACATTGTTATCTGGAGCTGCTTTGGAAGAGTTGGACATGATCTCCGGGAGGTGTATCCTCTTGTAGCCTTGACTCGTGGCCTGAAATTCCTCGTTAGTTAGGTCCGCAAACTTATTGATATCAAGCCTGTACTTGTTTTCGCTCTTCTTGTTAAAACCTTCTATAAACTCCACACTGGACTTGAATGTGTTGTAACGCCTGTCCTTCTCTTGTGCATCCTTGTAAACACATCCATGTCGAGCCATCCACTCCTTGTGCCTCTCCAACATGATTTTTTCGTCATCAGAAAGTTGATGACTACAAAAAGCTTGGGAGAAGCAGAAGCCCAAAACGAGAACCAGAAATAAGGCGAGGGATTGGCCTTGGTTTGTGATGAGTAGAGCCATGATATTGGTAAGCACTTGGAGTACTTTAGATAAGTTATCTTGGTAACACATTCAGCATGGCGTGGGATTTTATACACAAAATTTTACATGCACAGCAAAATGGCCAAGAATTTTCTACACGTGCAATATACTCCCCCATCTTTATTTTAGGGTGTAAAATGTGTTTAATTTCAAAAATAAAAACAAAAACTCTTGTTTATTTTCTATACTCACTCATCATTTAGTGTAAATAATCATAATATCATTTGTACTAAAAATATAGCTTATTTATCTTCTACCATTGATGATGTTTTTTTATTGGTAAGACCCTCCTTTGTGATCTATCTTGCACTACAATTGTAATAGATTTTATATTAATTTTTTATGCAATATTTGATTTGATAGTTTACTTCATCCTCATTGGTTTTATTTGATTCGAACATTTTAGTGTTATGGATATTTTTTTGGGAACGGTTTTTTCATGGCGAAACGGTATTTGACTGGAAACATTAAGATCAAAGAATCAAGCAAAATAAAGTTCATGTCACCAAACGTGTCCACATTTAATGTACACAATTTCAGGTTCTAAATTTCATGACGGTTTTGGATTAATTGAGGTATTTGAGAGATAAAGGAAACCAACATGAATGTAATTCAAAGCAATTATTATCCATTAATTTATAAACAACAGCACTTTACAACCGATGAACAATAAACATAAAGAAAATAATAAATCAGCTAATTTAATTAAACCATCACACTTATCACAAATTAGCAGCATGCTGATGTTGCAGATACGGCTGGATAAGTAGCTTCCATAGCAATGCCACATAACCCTTCCTTGGCGGGCACGTCTCTTTGTAATCTCATGTATCCACCCTCTCCCTAATCTTTGCTCCAAGAATTCTTGAGCAGCCAATACTTGGTCCCATCATTACTAGTACCGTGCCCAACTGCAGTCACTTCATGGCTTGAGTTTGTACCACATGGTCCAGTGTACACGCCACCCAAATAATACTTGAATTCCTCTGCGTCAATATCAATGGCAACAGAAACCGGCTGGTTCGCAACAGCCTTCAACAATGCATCTTCGTTGTTTGCAGGCACATTCTCGTAGCCGGTTATGGTTATGGCACCAGATGCAGGAGCAGCACTAGCAGTTTTGCAAATTCCTCCATCTTTAGTCTGGTAAGGGTAATTATCTTCAGTTACAAGGCTCCTGTTGCGGTTGATCATGTAGTCATACGCAACCTTTGAATTACCTCCATTACATCCGTTATTGTAATTGCTCGTGTCACAATCAACTAGCTCTTGTTCTGATAGTGAAATTAGGTTTCTTGTTTTGAGTTTGTTAAGTCCTTCTATGGTTGCTACTGTTGCGAACGCCCAACAACACCCTGTAAATATCATTGAATCAGATAAATTATTATCTTGTCATTGTTATACAATGTAACATCATTGAACTAAGACATCATTGAACTAGATAAATTGTCATTGAATTAAGACCATTGATTAAATTGAAAATCTGGCAACATAAACATCTTACGTTGTCTGCATATAATCAGTATATATAAGAAGAAAAAATTACATTATAGGCATGTATAATCTCGTGTAGATAACTAAATATTAGGTAAGAATTCATGCATACCACACTCATATCCTTGGTTCTTGACCGCAGTCACAGCGCCAGACAATCTCCAATCCACAGAGGATGGCACATTACTTACATTTCCATATCGAAAAGGAGATGCTATCAAAGAGTCGGACATGAACCCTGAACGTTGCTTTCTCTTGTAGCCATTGCACATTGGCCGAATTTCCTCGTTAGTTTTGTCCGCAAACTTATTGACACTGAGCGTGTACTTTTTTCCCTCCTTGTTTTTGTTAAAAGCTTGTACAAATTCCACATTGTTCTTGAATATGTTGTGGCGCATCTCCTTCTCTTGTGCATCATTATAAGTGCGTCCATGTTGAGCCATCCACTCCTCATGCTTGACAACCGTGATTTTGTTGTCGCCATAAAGTTGGCGACTACAAAATGCTTTCGAGGAGCAGAATGCCAAAATGAGCATGAGAAATGAGGCCAAGTGGAGGGATTGGCCTTGGTTTGTGATGAGAAGAGCCATGATGGTAAGGACGTAGTTGGAGTAAAGGTATATCTTAGTGTGCTAAAGAATTTGCCCTAGCTAGGATTGGTATCTGCATGGGATTTTATAGACAAAAACTTTTACATGCAAAAACGGACATGGGATCTTCTACGCGTGCAATAACACTACTCACCAAATGCATCCTATTTTTAGCGTGTAAATAACTCCCTAAACGATCATACACGTTGGATCATACCTTCCCAACCAGCAAGCGGCTTGCTGCTCCACCAATATGGCCTTGTCGCACCATTGGAATCTTCCAATGAGGCCGAGAGGGCCGAAAGGCAGGACCATGGTGTTGGTGGCCGAACACCATAAAACTCAGGGCCGCCATGAGCAGCTCTTTATCCATGGCAATCTCCATGGTTGACAGAATAATGGCATCGTAGATGCCGAGAGCTTTCCATTCCTCGCCAAAGAATGTGCTCATTCGGTCGACCCAGGCGGCCCAAGCCGTGGTGGTCGAGGGCCAGGCTCCCTGAGGCCGCGCCAGAGTCCACTTCGACCAGTCGAACCCCTGCAGCAGCGGTATTAAACACTGCTCCTTGAGCAGATTAGTAAAAGACGACGGCACTGCGTCTCTGAAAAGGGGGCCCAGAATCTAGTGAGTGGTGGCCATGTCATTTTCAAATCGCAGCGTCTTAACGGCGCTCCGATCAATGAAATCTTTGCACTTGTTGACTTTGGTAGAGATGATAGGAGATAGTTTGGAAGAAGAAAGGATTGTAGAGGGGGAAAACTGGAGAAGAAATTGCAGAAGGAAGAACTGGAAGGATTTTTGCTTGAACGAACAGGAATGATAAAATTAGGATTTTGGAATTTATGAAAGCGTAAGATGCGAATGACAGAAGTGTGGGTATTTATAGGCTTTTCAGAGTGAAGATCAAACGTCTGGAATTCGAAAAGCACTGGAATTCGAAAAGCACTGGTTCAAATTGGGGGGAAATTTAACCGGGAAAGGTTCCAATCATTTCGGATATTTTGGGAACCTGCGAAGATGGGATTGAGGAGTCGAAAATCCAGGACGCACGATTGCGTGCGGCGTCAGTTTTAATGCATTAATAAGGATAAGACGTTTCAGTTAGTGCACGGTTTCGAGGCCCATGATTGAAAGCTTTTAAGAACGGCGGAGAATTGACACGTGGCCACGCGTTGGGGGCAACGAGGAAAGTGCAATCTTGTCTCATAAATGTGCAGGAATAATGGTCGTTAAGGAAGTAAAGTCCAAAAAAGCAATAAACGTTTTCGCTTCTTCAAGGCCGAGGCCCGACCAAGAGTTAACAACTGGCGACCTCAGAAGCGAGGGGGCAATGTTTGGGCCCAAAATATTATTGTTGGGCCGAGCAGCAGGATGTGCTCGGCCCAAGGTGATGATAAATACTATGGGCCGAATAATAAATCCCGGGCCAGCTGGCAGGGTCGGCCAAATCCTATCCTAAGTAGTTCGGATGAATAGAAAAGGTCGAGGAAGTCCTGGTGCAACCAGGATTCTCGACCGGCAAGAAATGAAGTCCCGAAAAGAAGGAAAATTTAGAATCCCAGTAGGAGTAGGTTTGTTCGAGTTAGAGTCGAAATGGGACAAGGACTCCCAATCCAAATCAGAATTGGTTTCAAGGAATGGGGCACTATAAATACAAGAAATCATGCAACAGAAAAACCCCTTCAAATCAGCATACAATTGCCCTGCGCAAAACCTCTCAAACACCTTGAGATTTTTCCTTTTCTTTTCCTGCCGACACACCTTCAGTTTGGATAAACAGCACTGTGGAAGCACCCGGCGAGCACCTTCAGTTTGGATAAACAGCACTGCTGCCGCAGAATCAGCCGACCAAGAAGCACCTTCAGTTTGGATAAACAGCACTGCGTCGAGGTCGACCGGTTATCTATCTAAGTCTCGACCGAGAGGGGTTTTCGAACCTTTGTTGGCAGAGGTCACCTTGCTAGCCTTCTCGGCATAGTCAGGTGTTACGAATTGCATTGCTCGGCGTACTGGACGCCGAGTGGTTTTATAATTGGATACTCACAAGTGAGTTTCAGGGTTCGGCATTCCGACGGCCGAACTACGTTTACCATCAAGACATACATCACGTTTGAGTACCTGTGCCCATATAGTTTGGTCTCGATTCGACGTGCTTATACTCTTACGAATATAATCACAGTGACTGAATCGGGCTCTGACGATTTGTGAACTCCACAAAATTAGCAGCCTTGTCTTCAGGCTGTCGAACCCAGAGACTGAGAGTGTTCCTTCCTCGGTCACAATCGCAAGATAGAGAAGTCAACGACGCGCTCAAAGCTACATCAACAAATTTTACTCCTTGGCCAAGCTCGGCCGACGAGTTGGCACGCCCCGCATTCGACCGAATGACGTAGTTAGCTTATTAGTTACTCGGCCTGCGCGCCACGTAGGTTTTGTAATTTTTAGAGTCAACAGTAACCCAATTTCATAAAGCTTGACGCCTAACAGCTTGTATTACTCTGATACGAGCTTAAAACAAAAAACTGAAAAATTACCACATCTTTGTAACACCGAGATGCAATTTATGATGACCATAAAAATGAATAACAGTTAGGTCATTGGGATTAATTAGCTCAGTGGTAAGCGGATAAGTCTAATGTTCGAAACTCTCAAATGTAACCAAGAAAAAAGAATGAATGACAATGCCGTGTGTATAACAATTCGGATTTGGTTCCTGCCCGAGGCAACTGGTTGGGATCTTCCTGACCAGTATTAGTGGACTGTTAGATTTTTATCCAACGGCTACAAACAGGGAACCTCTAAAAGTTATAGTAATTGTAGCCGTTAGATAAAAATCCAACAGTCCACTAACACTGGTTAGCAGGATCCCGACCAGTTGCCTCAGGATCCAAATCCTAACAATTCTATTTAGTAACATTAGTCTCCATGATATGTCTGGTACATTGACTTGTGTTTGACCGATTGAAGCAGTTGAACCGGATAGTTGACCTGTTAAACTAATCGGATCGGTTGAACCAAATGGTTGACTTGGCGAACCGAGTCGGACCCGTTGAACCGAACAGTTGACTTGGGTCAGACCGGCTGAACCGGGTCGAACCGAACGAATCGGGCCCGACCAAAAGAACTGGGCCCGACTGAACGAACCAGGCTGACCGGACAAATCGGGTTAGAACATCGAACCGCGTCGGACCGCTCCGACCGGGTAAGCGGGCCCTGGGCCAGCGAAAGGGGGCCAGACCTTAGTGTAAAAAAGCTTGAGTTAATTAAATCCATTAAAAAAGAAAAGGGGAAATGATATGGACGGAAGAATTCCACTTCAACATTGCAAACAAAAAGGCTGGCGAAGTTGAACGATCGTTCAAGCTTGCACGCAAAGTACAGACTGACCTCAAAATCTCCTAAAGACCTGAAATTTCATCAAAATCCAAACAAGCACGGCAACTATAGACCTCGCATCAAACCCTAAAAGCTGCTCATCAAATTAAAATTAAAAACATCCGGACCTAAAATTTCATACAAAAAAAAAAAAATTAAAATCGAAACAGAATCAGATGCAGATCTAAATCGAAGACCAGATCCAGTTTCAAAAATGAGAAAACATGCATTCATCGTAGCCAAAACAACACTGACCAAATAATTCTAAACCAAATCAAATCTGACCTATAAATCATAAAGCCGGGGGGTTATCATTCATCATCACTGCAGAATCAGAAATCAATGGCAACCGGAGAAGAAATGGTTGAGAGAGAAACGGGGCTGGGTTTTCATGGAGGAGTAGAAGGAGAGCACGCGACGACCGATGATGTACCGGAGAGGACAGAGTTAGGGTTAAACCTTCATATTAGAAAGCAAATCATGGTTTTCCTAACTTCCGATTTTCCCCCCGGAGATTGCTTGAATTACGAATTTGATTTGGGTTGTTGACTACAAGGGAGCCCATAATCAGAAGCCCGTTCTCTTATTTTATTTTGGTCTATAACTTGCAATAAATAAAAGTATTTCGAGTCTTTGTGTAACAGATTGTGAGCTTTCGGATCTGGTGTTGTAATCTCTGTTATCTTGATCGATCTCCTCTCTCTATTCCATAACGTCACGGTTGCTTTCCGAATGCCCTTGCAGTTGCAGCTCCAAGTCGTTTTTCTCATAAGCCTTGGCCTGATCTGTCATATTTATCATGCCTGTTGCTTTTGCTGGCTTCTCATCCTTCGTCTCCTTATTCTTCCCCCACAGAACAAGATAGAGCCCGGCAACAATCAAAACCGACCCTACAGCACTAAATCAAGTAAAATATGAACCAAGCTAATTAGTATCTTAATATGGTTTAGCTCATTGCAAAAAAATGAAACTGAAACTGTATGTATACATACGTTCCAACGTATAATTTCTCCTCAAGCAAACCCCAGCTTGCAATGGCAACAATAATGAGGAGCAAGGGACTAAACACCGACACGTAAAGAGAGCCTTTTTGCTGAATACTCCATGAAGAGAGGAAGAATGCTAGTGCAGAACCCATAATTCCCTGCAAATATTAGTTTTTGTGCTCATGAATTAGTTAGTATTAATTAATTAGCTAATCTATGTTAACTACATTGCAAGGTTTGGGAATTGTAGGGAAAATCAACAAGAAAGGATGAACACAGAGATATGAGAGAGAGAGCGTATAGAGAGAGAAATAAGATTTGTATTAACTGAGTAAATGAAGATTACACGCACTATTTTTATAAGAGAAATCCTAACTACTTTAACCAAATACTAACAACCTTTCTAATTGTATTTCTAACTTTATTACACTTTTACCCTTAATAATCTAATGATTAAAAATTGAAGAATAAGTTTAAGCAAGAGAAGAGTTAGTGCATACAGCATAGAGGGATGCAATAAGCCTCGTGGGATCTTTTAGCGACCATGAAGCCACTTTGTGATCAGCAATTACAGCAATGATCCCGCACTCAAAGCTGGCCATCAAACTCATCAATGTGGTGCTTGTATAAGGAGCTGGAAAGCTTTCCCCAACTCTAGCAGCCTGAAATTATATTGGAGGACGGGAACAGCTAATATTCGATTTCAACAACGATAAAACAATTTCCAATATATATTAGCGTCTATAGCTATAATTTAGCTAAATAAAAATTGTAGCACTAATTTTAGAGTCCATTTTTGTTCGTCACCTGTAAATGATGACAATACTCATCACAACATTGACTGTCATTAGATGAGTACATATCATTCCTATTTCTATACATGCCGAAACTAATAAAACACGAAAATGCAAAAGGGTGATGATGATCAGTTACTTACTTGGATTATGAACCAGAATGCCCAACCTAAGGTGCTTCAGATGACAAATAGGGGGCCTATAAAGGAGCTTGATTTGGTGCTGGAACTTGCCTCTCCCATTCTCTGAGCATATGTCCAGTGAATTTTGGACTTACTTAGACCAATGATGTGTCCATGGTAAAATGAAAGCAACATAGCTCCAGATACACACACAATTGTTCCCATCACCTTAGATAGCCCTGCTTTGCTCTTGAGCTTTGCAGATTCTTGTCTGCAAAATTAAATTAAACATTCCATTAGTGTTAAGCATAACTAATAACTAATTAAGCTAAAAAAATAACATATTAATTAGTAGTAATACTATATTTAGTACCTGAAAATGACTGCAAGGATAAACGTCATGGCTGGAAGTGTGTTTGTCAATGCGCATGCAATCGTTGCGGTCGAAGACTTTAAACCGAGAAAATAAAAAACCTGATTTGCAGTGGCCCTGCATTTTAATTCATGTTAATGCACTTAATTAAGTGAATTAACTGTTTTGCAGTGATGCACATCTGCATAATATATTTCATATTATTAAATTAAGAACAAATTAACACACTTAATTACCCAGTTAATGAGCACAGAAAAGTCTGGAAAAGAATAGCCAATGTGATCTTGGGTCTTGTTTTCCTATTAGAAATTAAGAAAGAACGTATAAAACATGATGTGTGTAAAGAAACTATTTCTCTAAAATGTAATGAGAAAATTAAAGAAACTGGTATTATGAATTATCATATCCTTCTTTTTCTCCTTTTATATTATTTTTAAGAAAATACTTGCACACCACCTTATTCACTTTTTTGCAACCACCGTATTTACCGGTAAAAATTTCATAATGGAGACCATTTATTTTTTTTATTATGATCCATCTATAGATCATCTCTATTAAGTATTAATTAAATTGAAAAATCAATTTAGTGATTTGTATGCATAAAACAAATAGGCATTGTTGGTACCAAGTAACATTCATTTATTTTGTATATTTTTTATGACATAGTCACATAGAGGTGAACATAAATGATGATTAAGAACATAAATGAGTTTAATTGTAATATTTGTTTAATTAAAATACATATATCGCAAATGGTGGACATGTGTTGCATCAATGCATCCCATCGGTGGATGCTTAAGCCTAAATCTTACTGATTTACCAGCTGTGTATATGAAATAAGATTACTAATAAAATAGCATGCAGCCATGAGAGGTCGGGACCAAGCTAGTAAGTAGCTATGGCCTAGAGCTAAGCAAAGAAGAAGGAAGGGACAAATGGTTAAACATGACATGGCAACCATGCAAGGGTGCTGCCACCTTGAGCCAGTTCCGAGTGGCACGTTAAAGAGAAATTTTTCATTGTGATAGGAACATGGGTGGTACATCACATGTTTTTATGTAAGTGATAGAAAATTTTATCTTCTAAGTTATTAACTATTTAACACACATATCCCATCATTTATATAGTGACACATGAAGTACCACTTCGTGTGCCGATCACACTGAAAAATTTCTCCACGTTAATTTTTTTTTTTTTTTTTTTTGGAAGCATCTCCACGTTAAATTAAGCACCCAAAAAAGACACTGCAAAAGAAAGTTGACACACTTTTCATGCATGGCTGGCTTTCTGCGTTTATTGCGTGCCTAGCTCAATGCCAAAATCAGACCTAATTAAATACGTTCACCAGAGTTCAGACCTAATTAAATACGTTCACCAGAGTTCATCAGACCTAATTAACTTTTAATTAAAAAGTTAAGTGCTTTTTATTTGAGTAAAATTAAAATCCACAGGTAATGAAATCAGATCGAAAGTTGGGAGAAAAAGTAGTGAAGGAAGGAAAGAGGCTTAGGCACGTTTAACACTTTTTTAGCCTAAGCTAAATTATCCAATAACGAAATCAATCCTCATGTGTGCAGAGAAAGTATCATACCATTTTAGTTTAAAGTGCAAATAATAATAAAAATGAGTGCAAAAATGGCTACTCTAACGGAAAATACAATTTCTATATCATTTCAAAAGCTAAATTTCTATTTGTTAATAGCAAAAAGTGAAAGAAGATAAAAATCTGATCATTCAATTCTCTCCTCTTTTCTTCTACTTGTTTTCAGTGAACATAAATGGACAACCCGAACATAAAAAAAAATTAGTTGTTTATATATAACAAAAATTGTTCTTTTAAGAATAATAGAAAAATCCAGGCCTAGACTTATCATATATATTGAAAATTTGAGACTATTTGACTCAAATAAACTTAAGCAACTTACATGCAGGAGACAAAAAATTCCCTTAAAACTTGCGTTCGGCAGAAGGAAAACATTCGACCACAAATACCAGATAGAAAACAAAATTTTTGAAAGAGTCGTTGGTGCATGAAATCAAACTTAAACCCTAAGAGAGTTTAGTGACATGCAACAAGACTAACAGATGTTCACTTTACCATTCCAACAAATAAGCTAAGGGAGCAATGGCAACGGCCGCGAAAACTTGACGATAAGCAACAAGAACAAGAGGGTCCATGTCAGATTCAATAGCAAGCTTTGAAATAATGTTCATTCCTGCATAGCTCGCTTGGACCAACACCATGGCCATGAATGGCATGTAGGCGCTAAAGGCAGCCATTTCTATAGAACCCTAGCTACTTGTAATTTGTACTACAGAGAGAGGGAGAAATCGAGAGAGAGAGAACTCCCTCTCCTACCGTCGAGGTTTTTCTGAAGTAAATAAGACACACAGAGAGACAGAGAGAGTGGCCAAAGTATTGAAGAGAGAATGAGAGAGATCGGAGAATGAGAAATGTGGAGGGAAATATCGAGCTAGAGAAAAGATGCGAAACAGAAAGTAGAAGAGAGTTTTGCGTGGAAATAAGAGAAAGAAACCGTTGAAGATTGATTTCTTGTGCATGGCTACACATCTATTGTGCTGCCATTACCACATGTTGTTTTATTTTGGAATTCTTTCCTTTTTATTTTATTTTATTTTGGTTTCGTTATTTTATCCATCTTTTTAGATTTTTATTAATAAAAACATGACACTATAAAGGAATTAAAAAAAAAAATCAGATTCTTACTGATGACGCATCAATTGGTTTCTGCAAATTGTATCTATAAATTGAGCCTTTCTAACATTAACCTTAACCTTAGTAGAAACATACCAAAACGTGGGCAATTAATTTAGCTTTTATTTTAACCATTTTAGCCCTAGTTCATTAAACTTCACCATTTTTGAAATTATAGATTTGAAGGGGGCATATTTAAGTATTTTGAAACACCGAGAAATGAAGGTAAATACCACAAGGTGAAGAAAAAATCCAAAAAAAATTCCAATGCCAATAATGTGTTTGTTCAAGAGGAAAAGACCAACAGAAGTTCTAGGTTGCTAGTCCTCAGCCCACGGAACCCCATGTTTTGCCCAGAGATAGTAAGCTCCAACCGGACCTCGACCCCCCAACTGGTACAGCTCTGGTGCTATATTTTTCTTGTCTATCTCATTCAAAACTGGAGTTAGAATGTTCCACGCAGCAGCAAGCTCGTCGCTTCTCAGAAAGAGGTGGTTGTCTCCGTCAATGACATCAAGAAGGAGATGCTCATATGAATCAGGCACTTCCACATTATACCTGCCATGACCAATAATAAGCACATGAATTTAAATCATACCAAGTTACCAACTACAATTGTAGTAAAACATGCAAATATTAGAGTGCTTACTTATCCTTGTAGAGCAAATTCAGTTCCGGAGAATCCAACTGCAACCCCAATCCCGGAATCTTATTGTTAACTCTGACTAGGATGGCCTCATCAGGGGTATCACGCAGAATCAGCTCATTGGTAGCACGGTCAATATTGTGCCCCATACGCTCACGATAAAGATTTCCTGGAACGTGACGAAACTGTATACGTATCTCCACTCTGCATTGCACAGTTTGTATTCAGTAAGAAGATTAGAAATTGTTAAGGTAAATCTTATCTCTTCACTAATCAATACACTAAAAGCTGCATGTAAACGAAATATATTCACTTTTGGAATTTACTATCTACGGATATATCATATATGTCCCAGTAGGCCACAGCTAGAAAAAGAAAAACAAATCTATTCGCCCCCTACGGCTCTCTACCAAAACTATCTTTAAGAATAAACTTATATTTATCCACTTCCAAGAATTGACTGAGATGACACCGTAATTAAGCTAGATTTCTAACTTCCCTGGACATATATATGGCTCTTAACATAAACAGAATATTTTAACCAGTATAACATCCTAATGTTAAATCTGCATTTTATGAACCATCGAACTCAGAGCATTCGGGAAGTGGGCTATAAATGTTTTGACTAATATGATAAAGTTTTAGTATAAAGAAGCACTGAGATAGATGCAACCTGTGTTGGATGAGTCCCATGCCGGCTTTGATCAGGAAAGGTACGCCATCCCAACGTGCATTGTCAATGTACAATGCAGCAGCGAAGTATGTGGGCGTCAGGCTGTTCATATAAACATCAACCTCATCCTTAGTACTTCCTTTATATTGACCAAGAATAACATCACTGGGCTCCAATTTCCGAACTGATCTCAAAAGTTTGGCCTGAAAGGAATTAGCTAGTCATAAGAAACACTATCGGCATTACAAATGAGTATAACAAGCAAGTACCTTTTCATTTCGTATATCTTCCCCATCCAGACTTATTGGTGGTTCCATGGCAAGCAATG
Organism: Pyrus communis; assembly: GCF_041283825.1. Lineage (NCBI taxonomy): Eukaryota > Viridiplantae > Streptophyta > Magnoliopsida > Rosales > Rosaceae > Pyrus > Pyrus communis. The sequence continues at coordinate 21,039,509 of NC_142568.1, read as the reverse complement.
CTATTGTTTGAAGTATATGACTGTGTACTATGTCCCGAATGATGCCGTAACCATCAAAGTACCTTCATAAAAAAACAAGAAAATGAATTATCGTAGGCGGTTCTAATTGTGTTAATATGTATTAAAAGAACAACAATACAGCAATCAGGATTACTTTCCCGCTTGGACACCCAAGTCTTCTGATAAAATGACCTGCAACACGATCCAAGTGTTTTATATACATCAAAGACATCAGATTTCATTAGATGAATATATTATTGAGATAAGTTACCTGTACATTGCGTATGTATGTACGGCTCCACAGCGGCTCAAATACTAGATTAGCAAACCTTAAAACTGTGAGATTTTCGATAAGGTTCCTTCCTAAAAGATGATCAATCCTGAAATAAGAGACTATCAATACGAGAATGGACAACACTAATCATCCGTGTCAGTGTGATGTGTAGAAAAGACAAACGGAGTGCCAAAGACCTGTAGATTTGTTTTTCTTCAAACTTTGAAAGAAGAGACTGCGTCAACCGATGAGATGATAATACATCAAAGCCAAAAGGTTTCTCAACAATTACACGATTCCAGCCCTTCAGGGTTTGCGCATTATCAGCGAGTGAACACGCAACATTTATAAGTGCTTCTTGCGGCACAGAAAGGTAAAATATCCGGTTTGCTTCAGATTTTCCCTGAGGTAGGTTAACTGTTAAAGAACCAATTATCAAAAGCATCCACCTAGTAATTTCAAAAGTCATATAAGATCCACATAAGACAAGAATTTTTTTTCTTAATATCTGAGCATAATTTTTACCTCGAACTGCTGCATCAGCACATTGAGCTTTGACATCCCTTCTCTGTTGTCATAGCCTCCATTAATGTAGTGTGTTCGACTAAGGAAGACATCCATTTTGTTTCCACAGTTTTCTCTGAGAGGAAAATTTGAACGTACTTACCATGGTAAGCTAAATATTCAGACAAATTTAAGCCCTTTGTGGATGGATCCAATTAAACATGAAAAGAATTTAAGACTAGAACAGATGGCATGGAATTTGCGGATACACAAGAAGCATACTGATGGTCGATACGACAAGTCAAAGTTGAAGCAATCATGGATCTCAGGTCTTCATCTGTCATATCCTTTCTTGAATAACCAAATATACTAACATTCTGCAGCCAAATTTAAAAAAAAGTGAGAAGCCAAAGCCCTTTTTCACTTATTGAAATGTCAAACAAGTTTGGATAACTTTATTCTTCACCAAACAAGATCTTCAGTGTACATACCAATGTTATATTTACTCTTATGCTAAAGGCCCAGCTTACATAGATATCAAAGTCATCATACCTCTGGAAGAAAGCCGCTGTAATACAGAGCAAAAAGTGCCGGGAAAATTTTTCCCCTCGCCAGTTCGCCAGTTGCTCCTATGACCGCAATACAGAGTGAGGCTTCTGCACCACCCTCAATGAGAAACTCGGAGGAATGTGTTTGTGGTATGGAAGGAGATTCTAAAGAAGTAGTAGGCCCTGTTACAGAATCATGTGGTTTGGAACTTGGCAAAGAACTTTCTTCAAGTTGCAAAGTTATTTTTGTAGTTCGATCATTGGAATCTGCGGAGACACAAGTAGAATCTAAAAAGATTTCACTATGGAAAGAAAAGATAAGTAACTGAAAAATACCAATTCTTATATTACTAATCCTCAAGGACCTCAACCAATTGTAGAGCATACCTTCATGTGATAAAGTCGAATAAGAATGATCCGTTAAGTGATCTTTGACTTCATTTTTTATGCTCTTATACTCATTTGTAGGTCCAATTTTCATCTTATGATGTTGACTGTGTAGGTTTTCTAGTATCCATCGTTTTAAGCCACAAAATTTTCGGCAGAAATGGTGAGGCCCTCCATGGAGCACAACTCGCCCACCTGATCCAGAACGGAAGAAGTTTGCTGAAGCCTATATACAACCAAACAGAAACAAAATTCCTTAGTTTCATTTCTTTTCATGCTTTATCTGTGTTCATCTTTCACATTTGTACTGATGAAACCCGGTTAGGACAGACCTGAAAAACCTAGGATAATACACTCCCGGCCCGGCCCCATTCCTTCTTCTGGTTAATTAAACAGAATGAAGCAACTAAACACGAGACCAAATATCCTCGCAAACTCCCTTTTTTCAGTTTCTTATTCCCTCTAGAATCTAAGGAGACCAAATATGATTCTTTTCATTTTCAAAGAAAACCAGATAAATACGCACCAAGATTAGAGTCGAATAGAGTAGTTTAGAATATCGTCTTGCCAAACCGAGGTTCAAACCATCCTGACCCCACTCCATCTTCCTCAAAGACTAAAAATTTCACCACCCCATTCACAATAGTCCTCTTTTTCCACTACCTGAGTTATAAATTCAGTTAGGTTTCCCAAAAAAACAATGGATTAAGCAAAGAAAAACAAATTTGACATCCATTTTTTGCTTTTCTCAGTCTGAAAAATCAGACTTTTCTCTGCCTCACTCCCATTTTCCAAGACACCAAACACCCCATTTCATCAATTCAGCTTGGTTCCCTCCAAAAAAACACAGAACAAGAAAACAAACAGAAAATTTCCCATGTCCAATTTTCCCTTTTCCAGTCTTAAAAATCCAAAATTTTCACTGATTCTCTCCTATTTTCTTAGAAACCAAACACCCGTTTCACGAAGCACAACACTTAGCGACATAAATACACACAAAGAATAAAGTAGAGCAGCATATACAAATATAGAAATACAGGAAAATATATATCGACGGTTGAGAGAAGAACCCACCCCAAAAGAGAATTGGTAAGCAGTGAAGCAGAGATTGCTTGGTGGCCTTGAAGCTGAGGATGGCAATGAGACAGCTGAAAACGACATTGACATCCCTTGACCTCCTTTACCACAGCTCGGTTTTTAATGTCGTTTAAGCTTCTGTTCTGTGACTGTCTGTCCCCGAAGAAAAAAATAAAGGGGACGATTGTAACCAAACGTTTATCATTTCGGATGCACCGGATAAAACGACCAGTGACTCTGTGGGGTTAATCGTACGGTTGATATATGCTGATGGGATGAACCCGGAAATGATTGGGCCAGGTGAGAAAATGGACGGCTGTGATGGGAGGGAGACTGTTAGATTTGGTCTGTACTACGTTATCTGTCATAGTCATAGTTGTCTACTTGTCTTGGATACGTCATGTTCGCGTACTTCTGATTTGTCGTCTAGTTAAAGCTAGGGGCTTTGTTGGTTTGTCCTTGTCCGGAAAAAAATAGTAGGAAAAATGGGGGATTTGTCATTGAATTGGATGAGCAGTAGTTGTTTGGGTTGGGTTGTAGGTTTCTTCAATAAATTCCATGGGCACATTTGCACCACGTGAGCAGGAGTTGTTTTGGTTAAAGTGAATAGTATCAGAAATATTTTATTAAAATTCCTTTGTAATAATAGATCATGCAGTTGAAAGATTTTTCAATGTGATCGGAACACAGGTGGTACACCACTTGTCATTATACAACTTGTGGAATATATGTGTTAAAAAGTTAATAACTTAAAAAAATACAATTTTTCACCACTTATATAAAAACACGTGATATACTATCCATGTTCCGATCATAATGAAAAATTTCTCCATGCTGCTAAAGAGAGAACTTATGAGATGTTTACATTGGTGATGTTTTAAGTTAATTATGTATTTTAATGTAAAAATACGAACACATAACAGTGCATAATTAATTTAAAATACGGATATCAAAAACTTCACATGAAACAAGCTCATATGATGCACTCTCACAATCGTATTTTCACGTATTTATAACGTGATAAGCAATTATTTTTCTAATTGAAGTTGGTGCGATCAATTATTGTAAATCACATGTGCTAAAGGTTCTAAAAGATGTTAGGTGCTAGTCGGGCGGTAGACTATGGCTTAGCAGCGCCTAAGCAAGGTCTAGGTGGGTTTAAGTATATATATGTATATCATATAAATAAGTGTTTGTTTATACTTAAAAAAATAAATCATTATATTGGGATACAAAAATTGTAAAATAAAAAGACATATATATATTGAACAAAAATAAAATAAAATGCAAATGAAATTTATCGATTTTTTGTCAAAGTGAGAGTAGCAACCTAGCCGGGTGCCTAGAAGGGTCTAGGTAGGGAAGACAGGTGCCTAGGCGAAGTAGGCTGATGCCTAAGGAGGTCGAGGTGCGCTTTCTTAATTTTCAAATGCCTAGAGATTAATCGAGACGATGATCAGCCGTTTAACGCTTGAGTGGAAGCTAGGCGGCGCTAGACGAAGATTAGAAAAGTGATGTGTTATGAGTTTCAATCATTTTCATGAGCTACAAACTTACATAATACATATTGGCTGTGATACATTATTCCCCAAAACAGTTCTCAGTACAATAATTGGTGTTAGCAAAGAAGGAATCTTTGAGTCTAGCAACTAATTTTTCGACGGTAGGTCCAAAATTATCCCAATAACAACAATAAACGACAAATCTTTGGATAAACAAAGAGAGGTAGAACAAAAAAGAAAGTTTCTTACCTAATTTAACAGTTGTCAAAAACCAATAAAGAATTTGTGCAAATATGTGGTGCATGGCATGGAGAGAGTTTCTGATGCAGGATGACTCAATCTTTATTTAATGTAATAAATATATGTTGGTGGGGTAAATTAAGTGGGGTTGATATTAATAAGTTCATTAACTTTAGTAATGATGCATGTATCAGTAATTATTAAGAGGGGGTTAGAGTTTTTATAAATTATGAGTATTTTGTATTCTAGGGGGGAAGATTATGATGAATTGAATTGAAAATTGAGTGCAATTTGAGATAGTTTTCTCATTTTAGTTATTAATCTATCAACTCGGATATTCCAACAGAATTAATAAGGTATAGACACCCCAACAATCATTGGCCATTCTCGTGCAGAGAATCAACCACACTCGTGTGATAAACTTCTTGGTATTCTTGGTGAATCAACAAGAGGTTTAGGACTTGTGAAATTCGGTATTGTCTTTGACAATCAACGAATCTGCAAGAAAAAGTTATGCATTTCATGTGTTTTTGTTTTAACATTTGTTCTCCATTTGAGGATCGGTATCCAGATTTATTAATCAACTGATTCGCGTTTTGATTGCTGCATTAGTTTCAGTGTATTCTAAATACGAACGCACATGTTATATGTCATAATATAAGTGAAAGAACGCTTAGAAAAAAGGGCTTTTAGATTTTAGGGCTTCAATAAGATTGTTTTTAGATTTTAACCTAAATGGTTTTCAAAATCTAATATAAATCTCTATTTTTAAAACTTACCATATTTAAGTAATTATAACACATTTATTATTTATAAACTTATCGAAAATTCTTTACCCATCCATAATGCATTTCATGTGTTTTTGTTTTAACATTTGTTCTCCATTTGAGGATCGGTATCCAGATTTATTAATCAACTGATTCGCTTTTTTATTGCTGCATTAGTTTCAGTGTATTCTAAATATGAACGCACATGTTATATGTCATAATATAAGTGAAAGAACGCTTAGAAAAAAAGGGCTTTTAGATTTTAGGGCTTCAATAAGATTGTTTTTAGATTTTAACCTGAATGGTTTTTCAAAATCTAATATAAATCTCTATTTTTAAAACTTACCATATTTAAGTAATTATAACACATTTATTATTTATAAACTTATCGAAAATTCTTTACCCATCCATAATTATGTTTTTTATTTTGTGCTCTAATCATATTAATAGATTAAAATTTATTCAAAATTCAAATTCTCATTATTAAAAAAATTCAAGAACAAAACAAAATCAATTTATACATAACATTCGATACCTTATTTTATTCATAGGTACGGAAGTATCGATACATAAGTTTCAGTACATAATTTTAGGTACCTTATATTACTCATAGATACAAAAGTATCGGTTCGTAAGTTTTGTTAAAAAATATATTGGTACATAACTTTCGGTACAAATATGTCGGTATAAATGTATCGGTACGTAACTATAGTATCTAAACATACATATATACGTAATATGCATATACATATATATGGAGAAATATATGATTTTCATATAGTATCTAAAAATACATGATAATATATGACTTTTCTTATTATGAGCACTTAATAATAACTATCGATGATAAATAACATTTTTATTATTTATGGGAATCAATATATAACCTACAAACAAAAAATTTAATAATTATTACAACATATTTAATATTAAAAAATTACAATTAAATGCCAAGGATAAGAATTAGTTTTTAATCTTAGATAAGTTTTTATTCAAAAAGTAATCTTAGACAAGGGTTAGAATTGAATTTTCCGTAAAAAAATTGTTCAACGTTCATGCACATCAGAAAATGTCTCCATTGCATACTATCCGAAGTCCTTCACTACCAAATATTTTAATCTCAATTAACAATAATTTCATCTATAATCATTTCTACTCTGTTTTTTTTGTTCTTTGATAGTGACCCTCCACTAACACGTTCCTCAATCTCTCTACCCTCTCTCTGTCTCTCTCTCCTCCCCTTCTCTCTCTCTCTCTCCCCCCTTCCTCTAATCAATCTATTTAGAATCTTAGAGGGGTTGTAAATAAATCATCTTTGAGCAGATAAGACTGGTGGGTGAGAGGCTTGTGAAGATTACAGGCAAGAAAAAAAACTCTCCAACTTTTATCTATTTATGTTGTATAATTTTCAGAATATATACTCCTGCATGCTTTTATTTCAAGGTAGATTTCTGGGTTCTTCGATATATATATCATCATCTGTTCGATTCCAATTGGGTTTTCTGTGTACAATTTGGGGTTCTGATTGCTTTCATAATTTCATATCATCTTGTTTTTTAAGTTTGTTGATTGCCCTTGATATTTGATCTTCATCTGCTGTTGAATACTGGGTTCTCCTGTTTTTCTTGGATTAAATTTTTTTGTTGTTTGTCAGCTGGTTTAGTTTCTGGCCATGTTGAATTCCCGATTTTGCATTTCCTGCTGCTTTTC